>NC_090180.1:3442006-3742006 GCF_024679245.1 Pseudorasbora parva
GTTCACTGGACATCTTCCCAGATACACGTCCTAATATGCAGATTGTAAAACCTGTACTCACTCATACCACACGATGGGCTTCAATTCTGCAAGATGTGTTAGCATAACTCATTTTTATGTTTTTTACAGATGTCCAAGTACAAATTACCCTCATTGGGCCCTCACATTTTGCCCTAGAATGAAAAATTGAATTAACCTTGCCATGGTGAAATAATAAGAGTTCAGTACGTGGACATCACATACTGTGAGTCTCAAGCATCATTGCCTCCTACTTCTTATGTAAATCTTGTGAATCCATAACGCAACGGAAAAAAAAATGCTTCTCAACATAAGGCCAACCGTGACGCAAGCATTGGGGATCATTTATATGCACGCCCCCAACATTTGCATCTGTCCAAACAAGTTCATTGTCAGGTGGAAATGGAGCGAATCATCAAAACAAGCTGCTCGCATGGACACGTCATGTTCAGGATGTGCAGGAGACCTGAGGACTTTACATATCCTTCCCACAGATAAAACATGTCAACAGTCACGGTTGATGTTTATAATCCGATACCACAACAATTTAATTCAAGATAGTCTGTTTGTTCGGCCCATTTCAAGCAAGCTTCGCTCAGCGTCTTAAACTGAAGAAAGTGGCGACTGTATTCCTGCAAGCAGTAAGTAATTTATCCACTTATTGACTGTTTAAACAATTTCTGATTAAATTGAAAGTTTCTTAGAGAGACAGCATTGTCTATAACGCAAGATGCTACTACAGTAACAATAGGAAACACCAAGTACCATACCAAACTAAATAGTGTGTCTAATGACAAAGGGTAATATTATTTTACAAAATACAACCGTAGATACTTTGCTTACAGATCGTTCACTCGATCCTTCTAGCAAACGTCACCTTTTTCACTTTTCCACCAAGTTAAAACGATAGTTATTTGACAAGGCTATTCATTTTGTAAAAATATAAGTTATATATTTATATTTTTGAGAACTGAAGTATGGTGTTTCCTATGATGTTTTTGCCTATTTGTATTTCAGATTAGGCTACATCAAAGTCACTGTGTAACGTTAGCCTACATTGTGACTAACGTTATATAAACATGCAATATCGTTGACAAAAAAAGACAAATCTAAAATGTAGACTGAACGACACACTTTAAGCAGAACATCTCAAATGGAGATTGATAAAATCTATCTTACTTGTTTATTGGTGTTTTCAGTGAGAGAGAGCTTGCGTGCATATGGTTGCCAGATTGGACATGTTTAGATAAAAACCAGAGTGTATACGGGTTTCTTTTCACAGAAAAGCTCTGTTTGGGGGATTTAATTACTGAAATCTAGCAACCGCACGAACGCGAGCTCTTTCTCGCGCGCGAATGATCTGAAAACACCAATAAACAAGTAAGCTGCATTTTATCAATCTCCATTTGAGATGTTTTGCTTAGTGTCATTCAGTCAGACTGTGTTCTGTCAGGACTCACGAGCCGCTTTACTGAACAGCTGTGAGTGGCTGAAATAAGCCAATCAGAGCAGAGCTCAACATTAATATTCATGACTCTTCCAAATAAGGCAAAAACAGAGCATTACATCCTATAGGGACAATTTCTAGGGTTGTAAATGGACCTGTAAAACTGCATTTGGACAATTTTTCCCTTAAATAAGCCACATACCCTCTATGTAGATATCAGAAAACAATTTAACATATTGTTTCAAATCATTCTAGGGCACCTTTAATGATAATATTATGCTAATACTTCCTTCATAATGTATGAGATTTTGAGATGTAGTATGCAAGCTCACCAGCCTGTCAGATTTACTAGTGTAAAAACATGAGATTGACATTGAGATATTAAATATATTGACAGGCCTGGTTTCAGTTCAGTTATTATCGAGGGTTGATGCCATGGTGCTAGAAAAGCTGGTGTTGTAACAGAGCAAATATTCTGGCATCGATCCGAACCTCTGCAGGATTTTGCTCCATGTGCGATATCTGAGATTTTCAAGTTCATGTTCTTTGGTTTTGCAGTTAAGACACAGGATTAAAGGATCTGAGGGCATTTGGGGATGCAGGATATTTATGATGTGGAAATGCCGTCAATGCTGACCTTTAAGATGCCATGTCATCACAGCGGCCTATCAGCGTGTCATTTCCTGCGCCGTTCTTTTTCTCCACCTGTCTGCCTCTTGCTCACGTGGGGATAAATAAGGAATGAGAGTAAATAACAGCCTGTTTTTTTTTTTTCATCATTTGTTTGCAGAGGGGGAAAGTCGAGCTCAGGCAGATTGTGATGTTGAGCCAACAGGGAAACAACTGAACATGTTATTCCATGTCACTCACTTGGCAACAGCAGGGTTTCTTCCTGTTGTGTTTGTGTCATTGTTTTGTGCTGTCTGTGGATCTGGTATCGAGGAGAGTGCACTATTATGTGCTGTCATTCTAATAAGATTAGATACAATTCCTAAGATTTCCAGTGAAACGGCTGCCAGGTTGGTAGAGCGAGAGAGGCGATTGCTTGAGTAAAGGGTCCTGCATACTGTGCGAATTTTCAAAATCCTTTGCGAATGTTGCTTGTCAGACATTGACAAAAATGAGGTGAAGTCGCAGGCCTCAATGTAATACAAAGCTTAATTTAATTCAGGAATTCCCATCAGGAAGTTTTCTCTTACAGAACAAAGGGTCCTGCATACTGTGCGATTTTTCAAAATCCTTTGCGAATGTTGCTTGTCAGACTGTACACTGTAAACATAAAAAAAAAAAAAAAAAAAAGTTACCTGGTTGCCTTAATTTTGAGTTCAATTGAAATTGAGTAATACAATTAACTCATTTTTGAGAATTGACAACCTTTATTTAATTATTATTAAGTGATTTTGTAAGCATATTGGGTCATTGTGTGTTTTATTTGTGATGACGCAGTGAAACATGCAAAATTGTGCTGTTTTTATGATTTATCAAATTTTTATGTGGTTCATATGCAATAATATTTTTAGTTTCTATTTATTAAACCATTTTCCTTCATTGCATCAACTCAAAAATTTTATTTCAATAAAGTCAAAATCTTAAGGCAACCGTACTTACTTTTTTACGTTATAACCAACAATAGTTTTTTACAGTGTACAAACATGATCCCCGCTGTAAGCCATGTCACACTGTAAGATCTCAGTTGTTATTAATGTCAGACAGTACGATAGTCAAGGCGCGCTAAAGACGGACGCACGCAAGAAAACTCGTCCGGAGTTTTATATCATCAATGAATGACGCGTTCAGTGACAGTGAGCTACATTACACGCGGGACTGAAATGCTGGCTACAAAGAAATCTCTAGCTCTCGTTTTGGTCATAGTTTGTCTTGAAAAACCGAGATATTTGCCAGTCGTTGTAGAAATCACACTGCAGGATTGTGCGCCAAATCTTCAGACACTGTCGGAATTTTATCTGAGGTCAAATTTGATTAATTGATCAAAGACGTCAGATTTTAGCCTAGGATGAGAGGAATATTTTAGGAGTCGCAAAATGTGTCTCAGACGCCCAAGTCATGGCCAAAATCGTGCAGTCAGTGTGCACCCCGCTTTAGACGTGTTGTGTCTAATCTTCTGTTGTGATTAGAGTTCAGTTCCCATCGCCAAGCCAGATCTCTTAGGGTGCTTTCACATCTCTAGTTCGGATAATTTGGTCCTAACTAACAATATACATTGTTACATTTTTCAGCTTTTTTGGTTGCTTTTCACACCACACTGATTGCTTTGGTCCGAACCAGTTGAAACGAACCAAAACGCAAGCACGTGACAACATCCACATCACTCATTGGCCGTGGCGTATTTCCTCAACTGCTTTTCGATTGGTCAGAATTTACACGTGGAAAAATTCCAACAGAAGAGGCAAAGCCAGCAAACTATAATAACACTATGGAGAGACGACTGCGGGGTGGTTTTGTCCCTGGCCATAATCTACTACACTGTGTGTATTTACCACAGTATGCAAACAAAACATTTCTGTAGCCAAATGAAGCGCGGATGCGACGTGAAAACAACATTCTAATGCACTGCAAGCGGGAGCGTGCATTGCTCGTCACTTCAAGCGGAGGCGTGCATTAATTATTCTTGACATGGTATCATCTTCCGAAAATATTTCCAACGATCTATCAGGTAATAATGTCATGCACACAATGTCAGCACAGCTAACTACGGCAGCTGGTTTAGACCAAAAATGATCAGTACTTTTGCAGTTTGTTCTGTTCGAGGTCGGATCACGTTCTCACCACAAACGAACCGCTCCAGAGTTCGTTTGAAAGCGTACCGAGACCAGCTCTTCAAGGAGGTCTCGGTACGCTTGTTTGGTCCGCTTTTGTTGCGCACCCGAGTGCGATTGCTGCTTTCAGACCTGACCAAACGAACCGCACCAAAGAGGGAAACAAACTCTAGTACGATTCAACCGAACTAAATGAGGCAGGTGTGAAAGCACCCTTACACTGCTGCACTATCTGTTCGCTAGCGAATAGGAGACAGGGAATCTATGATCCAATCATTGGGATCTTGTTCAGATTAGTGTAGTCCCAGTACGTCAGGGAACATACAGTACTTCAATTAAAACATATAATCCATATTACCAAATTACAAGCAAAACATGTTTTTTACTAGAACCAAAATGGTGTTTTTTACTGACCTAACACGAATATTATCATTATTTTACATTGAACAATAATAGTAGTAAATATGTTACAAAATATTTCTATTTCAAATAAATAATGTTCTTTTGAACTTTCTATTTATCAAGGAATCCTGAATTTTTTTTAAATATTAAGCATAGGGGTGTCCATGGTTAACCGATTGACCGATTAACCGTTAAAAATTGCGTAACCGAGTGAAACATTTTGCTTGGTTAAGTGGCGTCAATGACGTGCCTTGAATTTAGTTGTAATATATTTTTGCACCCCTAGAGACCGCCAGAGCGCTCCCAGACATTTGTAATATCCACAAGAAGAAGTCATGACCAGCTTTCTAAGCGGGCAATGAAGCGGTCAAAGAAAGCGTGGGAGCACTTTAAAAATGAGAGTGACGGGGCAAAATGCAAGTATTGCAATGCAGTGCTTACCGCATTTTTCAGGCTATAAGTTGCTCCGGAGTATGAGCCGCATCAGTCAAAAAATGCGTCATGAAGAGGAAAATAACATACGTCGCACTGGACTATAAGTCGCATTAGGGCAGAAGCAGAGCGCGAGCCGCGCGCGCTGTGCATAACGGAGCAGAAGAAAGAAAGTTTGAAGTGAGAAACTTGTGAGGGACTAGCGAAAAGCAGACGTTACTTTAACTGTAATGAAGAAAACAAAAAAGCTAATCGCGGACTGAAAGCAAGATGGCCAGAGCTGAAGGGACGAGTCCACAGATGCTCTGCCGGGAGAGGCTCAGCCGCGTGAGTCAAACGCTGTGTCTGTGTGAATCATTCTCGGCTGCATATTTTACTAACGTTACATGCTCTAATCGTGCAGGCGCCCTCGCGGCCACTCGCATTGCTCGTGAACTGGAGCGCATCTCATCCTAATTTAACGAAACTCAGCGTACGCCTCGCAGACATGAAATATATCTTAAGAAACTTGAAATGTCTTTTAACAATTTAAAACGAAAAGAAATAGGCTACTCTCTGATTAGGTAATCCATGATGTGCATTTCTCTATATAGGCGCGTTCACTACGGAGATGGTGGTCGTCAAATTAATAAGCTAATAATAACCCTGACGCACACTATGGTTAACCGAGTATTAACCGCTAAGGGCCTCAGTTAACGGTTAATGAAAAACTTGAAAACGTGCAGGCCTAATTAAGCAGCAAAACTGTTATCAAAATAATATGAATAAGAAAAACGCCAAATCAACATATGACCACAAAACCAATCATAACAGGGAGTTTTCCATTGATGTGTGGTTTGTTAGGAAAGGACAATATTTGGCTGAGTATTCTGTTAATGCTCACTTAAGAAAAGCCCACTTTGTTCATATCATTGACATGCATTGACTGCTTTTGCTCGCAGCTGCAGTGCCATGTGCGTTCCTCACAGTGCTCATGCTTCTACATGTGTGAGTCTCTCAAAGCAGCTGTGTGTACAGTATCAGTCAAAGAGACTGTACTCCAGACTGGCGATCAGATAGAATTACTTATGTTCTTCCTTTATTTATATTTATATTTTTATTTTAGCATCACTTGATAGTAAAGCAACAGTGCTTTTGACATCCCTAATATGTATCAAATCCATCTCATTCCCATGACAACATATTTTACCAAAGGCAGATGAAATCAAACAGGCATGTCTACTTTCATTGAATAGCAAATTAAAATGTGTCTTCTCTAATATTTCTTTTTTAAAGATCAGAAAACCAAGTGCTTTTTTCAATCAGAAGTGCTTTAGTAGATTTTAGTAGATTAGAAGATTCAGATTTCTAGTAGGTTGTATTCCCATTTAGAAAATCTACAAATGTAACTGTCCAGAATTTAAACATTGATCCTGGTTGCCTTTCACGTACTCTAGTGAAATGTACGGCTACGGGAACTCTTTCTAACGCCCGTTTCACACATACTCCGTCTGCGGTGCGTATTTTTTTCCATACCCATGTTAAAGGTGCACTATGCAACTTTCCATCCACTGGAGGGCGCCTATTCAAAACAAATGCGTAGTTTCATGACGCCAAGTGTGAGCGCAGCATCTTGGGACTTGTGGTCTTCACATCACAGCCGGTGGAAAATAGGACTCAGGCAGAAATCACGTTCATGCATGCGGTTATTAACGTTACTGTAGTCTAAAGCAGAGCAGGACCGAGTGTTGTGGAGCTGAGCACGGCCTCTGGAGCGATTGTTATACACACACACGCCTCGCAAACACCGGGACTTTAATTATGACGGGACGGGACACAGTCGTCGGGCGCCTGCACTGATCCGCTCTTCCGGTTATGATTATGAGGTAACGCAGCTCTGCTTATCATATTAGATACATTTAAGTGTGTTTAAAACGATGTTATGACTTTACTCCGTTCGTTTACTTGTTCACACTGCTAAGAGTAAAGCGCTCCGGCCAAGTAAAACCCGAAACCGAGGGTAGCGCAGATATGACGCGATTGACCGGCGACTCCCTCAAACGCTAAGCTGAAACGTCCCGGTCCTGAGTTAAAATAGCAATTTTCTCACAATTTACAAATAGTTGGACACATCTGGGATATTGTAAGTACTCAACTGAACAAAATATATAACACTGGCCTAGTGGTTTTTGGATATTTTACTGCAATAATACTACATAGTGAACCTTTAAGGGATGACAGCTTTCACACTGCATGCGGATGCTGTCCGTCAGTCTGTTTCAGGAGCGGTGTGTGAACAGCAGTGCACCGATCGTTTTTGTACCGAGTCTAGTTTTTGCTGTGCTGCACTGCTATATTAAAGTGACAGAACATTGTTCCCATTAAAATAAACTTGCACTGAAGCGGAAATCTAGTAATTTCACCACAGATGCATATAATTAAAATATATACTCATGTTTTAAAGGCAACACATGGCTTTTTTCTCAAGTAAAGCAAGGAAACAACACCTTACCTGGCATTTAGGTTAAAGCTGCACTGTGTGATATTTTCCCCCATCTAGCGGTGTAAAGCTATATGACCATCCAGTGTATAATAGTTTCTGTTCCTCTCAATTTCGATTTCGTTTCAACTCCTACGGTGGCCGATTTAGTCTTGGCTTCCAGTTCGACCTCTTCGGTGAATGTTGCTTCAACTCAAGTGATGAGGTAATTTTTGAAAACTATTATAATTTGCAGTTATTTAATTTACCAAATTATCTATGATCAAATTAATCTATGTAAAATGAATAATAGTTTTACGTTTTCGTTATTTTTAACCAGTTCATTGCTAACATCAGCTATCAGGTTCCCAGACGAATGCAAGCTCTTAGTAAAGGAACTTTTATCAGTGCTGTCGTTATTCTGTATATTGTACAACATCACTAGCGTAAGGCAAACAAATTATAATGCAATTCAAATATTAATCTCATGTTATCCGTCATAGAACACGGATTTATGTTATAAGGTAAACAATACTTTTTCATCATTGACGCGAGGAAAACTATCCTAGACGTCGTTCTAGTGTTTTGCACAGCACAGCATGATATAATTAGCCAAGCAACAATAAAACTTCCAATATACACAAATAGGCTGAATTAATATTACCTATCGAGAAGAAAGCAGACAACGTCGGCGTTCTTTTTAAAATCGTTGCTCCTCATGAGCTCTTTCCATCTTGGAAAGGCCACTCCAGTATTTACTTTTGTCTTGTTGATTTGCCTGTCGCGTTGCCGTCTTAATTCTCTTTTCCGCTTCCTTGGCGACTCTGATACATATCCCGCAATGTTACTAGGTCCCCGACCCGAGTCGAATTCGGTAATCAATCCCGGGACGTGGTTGCTTTTACACAGAAGGCGACCCGGCAATGTTCCGGGAATATTGCGGGTCCGACGTGCAGTGTGAAAGGGGCTTAAGAGTGATGATCCTCCATCATCATATAGCAGCCTTAAGCATTTACATTTACATTTAATCATTTAGCAGACGCTTTTATCCAAAGCGACTTACAAAAAAGGGGAGAGTAATAGAAGCAACGGAACAGACAAGGCCAAAAACCTGTAAGAGCTGTAAGAAATCTCAATTAATTAGCACAATACACAATTTTTTTTTTTTTTTTTTTTTTTTTTTTTTTTTTTTTTTTAAAGACAGACATCTACAACAAAAACTCACGTCCGCACAGTGCCGAACACTGGATTTTGATAGCTAAGATAGCTACAACCCATTAGGACTAAGGCTGTTGCCCCAGCTGTTGTCGTTAATGCAGATTCAGTGGCCCAATGGGTTGGTTTTGTATTCTAGCTAAACGCGCAGCAATAGCCATCTACAACAAAAACTCACGTACGCAATATACAGAACACTGGATTCTGATAGTTATGATTACTATGTAACATACCCGCCTGAAGGCGCAAATCCGGATGAGAGACGTAGATATGATCCCGGAGTGTACGCTTTTGGTCGTTGCTGTGGTGATCAGTAAGTGCTATTCTGTATTGGTCAAGTGCAAATGGAAAAGATGTGTCTTAAGATGTTTTTTAAGAATGGCTACAGACTCGGCAGCACGAATTGAGATCGGCAGGTCATTCCACCAGGTAGGAACGGTCCAGGAAAATGTCCGTGAGAGCGATTTCATGCCTCTTTGGGATGGAACCACGAGGCGCCGCTCGTTCGCAGAACGCAAGCTTCTGGAGGGTGTGTAAGTCTGAGCAAGTGAATTTAGGTATATTGGTGCCAAGCCAGAGGTTGTTTTGTAGGCGATAACTAGTGCCTTGAATTTGATGCGAGCAGCCATTGGCAACCAGTGCAGTTTGATGAAGAGAGGCGTAACATGCGCTCTCTTCGGCTCATTAAAGACCACTCTCGCCGCTGCATTCTGGATCAGCTGCAAGGGTTTGATAGTGCATGCTGGAAGCCCAGCCAGAAGAGCATTACAATAATCCAGTCTGGAGAGAACAAGAGCTTGAACCAGGAGTTGTGCAGCCTGTTCTGATAGGAAGGGTCTAATCTTTCTAATGTTGTATAAAGCAAATCTGCAGGACCGGGCTGTTGCAGTAATGTGGTCAGTGAAGTTTAACTGGTCATCAATCACAACTCCAAGGTTTCTTGCTGTCCTTGATGGAGTTATGGTCGATGAACCAAGCTGAATGGAGAAATTTTGATGAAGTGCTGGGTTGGTTGAGAAAACAAGTAATTCTGTCTTTGCAAGATTGAGTTTAAGATGATGCTCTTTCATCCAGTCAGAAATGTCTGTCAGACAGGCAGCGATACGAACACTGACTGTAGGATCATCTGGTTGAAATGAGAAGTAGAGTTGAGTGTCATCCGCATAGCAGTGATAGGAGAAGCCGTGTTTCTGAATGACAGAACCTAATGATGACATGTAGATGGAGAAGAGAAGTGGTCCAAGGACTGAGCCCTGGGGAACCCCAGTAGCTAGATTATAAGACTTAGACACTTCACCTCTCCATGACACCCTGTAGGACCTACCAGAGAGGTAAGACCTGAACCACTGGAGAGCAGATCCTGAGATCCCCGTCCTCTTAAGTGTTGACAGGAGGATCTGGTGGTTAACTGTGTCAAAAGCAGCAGACAGATCCAGCAGAATGAGCACTGAGGATTTGGAAGCTGCTTTTGCCAGTCTCAGTGCCTCAGTTACCGAGAGCAAGGCAGTCTCAGTCGAATGGCCGCTTTTGAAGCCGGATTGGTTGTTGTCTAGGAGGTTGTCCTGTTCAAGAAACCTAGAGAGTTGATTGAACACAACTCGCTCAAGGGTCTTTGCAATGAAAGGCAGAAGGGATACCGGTCGGTAGTTTTCTAAAAGTGCTGGATTCAGAGAGGGTTTCTTAAGCAGTGGGGTTACCCGAGCCTGCTTAAATGCTGTGGGAAAGGTTCCCGTGTGAAGAGAAGTGTTGACAATGTGAGTGAGTGCAGGAGTGATTGAAGAAGAAATAGCCTGAAGGAGGTGAGTGGGAATAGGATCAAGTGGACAGGTAGTAGGGTGATTGGAAAGGATGAGTTTAGAAATATCTGCCTCGGAGAGTGGAGTGAAGGATGGAAGCGTGTTCGTGTTAGTTGTTGAGATGTGCGTGTCAGTTAGTGATGAGGAGAACTGTTTGCTAATGAGAGCTGTTTTGTTGGTGAAAAATGATGCAAAGTCATCAGCTGTAAGAGTTGATGAAGGAGGGGGAGGAGGTGGACAAAGGAGAGAGGAGAATGTTTTAAAGAGTTGGCGAGAGTCAGAGCAATTGTTGATTTTGTTGTGGTAGTATGTTGTTTTAGCAGTGGAGACATTTGTAGAGAAAGAAGAGAGAAGAGACTGATAAAAGGCAAGGTCAGTATTGTTTTTAGATTTATGCCATTTCCTCTCTGCCGCCCTGAGTCCAGAGCGATGTTCACGGAGAACTTCAGACAGCCAGGGGGCAGATGGGGTGGGGCGGGCTGGTCTGGATGAAAGGGGGCAAAAACTGTCTAAGGAGGATGTTAGAGTGGAGCAAAGAGTGTCAGTAGCACTGTTAGTGTCCAGTGCTGAGAACTGAGCAGGTGGAGGGAGTGAAGATGAAACCATAGTGGATAGGCGAGAGGGAGAGAGTGAGCGTAGATTACGCCGAAAGGTAATCTGTGTAGGAGTATGTTTTGTATCAGGAGTCAGTATGAGGTTAAGAGTGATGAGAAAGTGGTCTGAGGTGTGTAATGGAGTAACTAAAGTGTTGTCTGTGGAGCAGTTGCGTGTGTAGACCAGGTCTAATTGGTTACCTGATCTGTGAGTAGCCGTAGTAGATACTAACTTAAGGTCAAATGAAGTCAGTAGAGTGCTGAAGTCTGCAGCTAGGTGTTTATCAAGATGGATGTTGAAGTCGCCAAGCAGAATCAGTGGAGTGCCATCCTCAGGGAAGCTAGAAAGTAACACATCCAACTCCTCCACAAAGTTACCGAGGTGACCTGGAGGACGATAGACCACTACCACATGGATTTTAACAGGGTGAGTAATAGTGATTGAGTGCGTTTCAAATGAATTGGCCGGTAGAGACGGTAATGGATCAAATTTCCAATCATTTGAGATAAGCAAACCAGTACCCCCACCCCTCCCAATAGGCCGAGGAGTGTGTGAAAAAGTATAATTGCTTGAGAGTGCTGCAGGAGTGGCAGTGTCCTCTGGTTTGATCCAGGTCTCAGTTAGGGCCATGAGGCTAAGCTGAGAATGAGTCCCAATAGATGAAATAAAGTCTGCTTTGTTTACAGCCGACTGGCAATTCCAGAGACCAATAGGAATAAAGAGTAAAGTAGCAGAGGATGTTAGGATATAGCGCAAATTATTAGGATTACAGCGTCTCGTGCGTACGGAGCGTGATTTACGAGTGCTAGTAGTTATAGTTGAGATTTGAAAGCACATGGTGAAAAGGCCAGATAGGAATTAGAGCCGAACACAAATAATGAAAAGGAAGATGATACTCAAGTGCCTTGCCGGGGTCCTTGCTCGGGAGGAGTTGCACAGGGAAGAGTTGAAGTCTTTACACTCGTCGGTCTTCACACAAGGAGGGCTTCACACTGCCGCTTCCGCTGCCGCGGACTATCACGCTATTTATACTCACTTGAGTATCGTTATTGAAAGCAGCTGGGAACGCCCCCAACAAACTCGCTTCCAATGTGGCAATGACCAAACAAATGCTAACTCAACAAATGCTAACTCCCACACACACCCAGAGAATATACCAAAACTAATAATACACACCTCAGCACTACACAGACACACTTATCCAACAACAAATGAACAAACAATCAAATGAGAAAAGTTACAAACACTTACAGAGTAGTTGTCTATCAGTCAATTGAATTGCTTCTCTCTAGCCAAAATGTTTCAAACACACAAGGCTTTTAATACCTCGCTGGCCACGCCCCCAACAAACTCGCTTCCAACGTGGCAATGACCAAACAAATGCTAACTCAACAAATGCTAACTCCCACACACACCCAGAGAATATACCAAAACTAATAATACACACCTCAGCACTACACAGACACACTTATCCAACAACAAATGAACAAACAATCAAATGAGAAAAGTTACAAACACTTACAGAGTAGTTGTCTATCAGTCAATTGAATTGCTTCTCTCTAGCCAAAATGTTTCAAACACACAAGGCTTTTAATACCTCGCTGGCCACGCCCCCAACAAACTCGCTTCCAACGTGGCAATGACCAAACAAATGCTAACTCAACAAATGCTAACTCCCACACACACCCAGAGAATATACCAAAACTAATAATACACACCTCAGCACTACACAGACACACTTATCCAACAACAAATGAACAAACAATCAAATGAGAAAAGTTACAAACACTTACAGAGTAGTTGTCTATCAGTCAATTGAATTGCTTCTCTCTAGCCAAAATGTTTCAAACACACAAGGCTTTTAATACCTCGCTGGCCACGCCCCCAACAAACTCGCTTCCAACGTGGCAATGACCAAACAAATGCTAACTCAACAAATGCTAACTCCCACACACACCCAGAGAATATACCAAAACTAATAATACACACCTCAGCACTACACAGACACACTTATCCAACAACAAATGAACAAACAATCAAATGAGAAAAGTTACAAACACTTACAGAGTAGTTGTCTATCAGTCAATTGAATTGCTTCTCTCACAATCCCCCTCTTCACATTCGACACGGTGCCATCGAGTGTTAAAACGCGAAAAGCGAAGCTTGAATTTACGGGTATGTCCCTCTTTGGCTAATGTACTTTCAAGATGGAGGAGCAACATGGCGACTGCCATCCGAACCCTCAACACTTATGCATTTTCAATGGTATATTATAAAATTATGAGAATGCATTATTACTTGAAAGAAGTAAATATACATTAATGAGCACATATATTTTTGAAAGAACTTAGTGATATTAGCTAAGAATAAACTAAAATAGTTACACAGTGTAGCTTTAAAAAAAAGTGCCTTAATGGATAGCACTTGTCCTTTCTTGGAGGTGGAAAATGAAGTTCTTTATGACCTGCAGGATTTCTTTTAAAAGGGTTTAAAAAGGAAAGAAAAGACGAGAGTCGGCTGTTTTTAAATAGACTTTTGTACGTTTCTAATTTAAAATGTTTGTGATTTTAGGCCAGGGGTATTCAATTAAAATTCTAAGAGGTCCAGTTAGAAAAAAAATCAGCAACCAAAGGTCCGCAACATCACAATGACTAACTTGTGTTCTCATTCAGTGCCACAGCCTAGTAGCTGTATGAAAATATGTAAGTAGCCTAGTCAAGAGACGACTGTCAAATAAAATGAAAGTAAATTTAATAATATTTCAACAATATTTATTGTCTGTTTATTTATTGAGCTGTAGGGAAATAAGTACTCTAATAATAAATTATCAATTTAAATAAATAAGGCTGCATTTAAAAATTAATTATAAATAAATAAAACACAACAGAGTGCATCTCAAAATAAAGAGCTTAATTTTAGAAAAATGTAATAAGTATAGATTGAGTTTCCCTTTTACTTTTTAGTTAACTCTTTCACATCTTAAGTTTAAACACATTTTAAAATAAACAATTTCAACACATTAACAATTGAACAGCTTTAACACCTCCTTTTCTCTTTCTCCTTCTCTTTTCATATTTGCTTGATTTTTTACACACGTCGTCTTTTTGTTTTCCCTCAAATAAGGTTTCAGCTACCGCAATCATCCACTCCTTGACAACCCCTCCATCAGTAAATGTTTTTTTTAATGTTTGCCATAAATCCAAGCAACTTTGAGGGAACATTCGTTAGCACGTTGTTGGGCAGTGAATGAATGTGGTAGGATTCTGCTGGATCGATCATTGGGCTTTTAGATCGTTTATATTCTGTGCCCTCAGTGCAGATTTAAGTGGTTATGTTTGGTCAAAAGATTTGTGCTAGTGGCGCTTCACATTGCCGCTTTTAATAATCGCGTCAGTCTCTGAACATATGAGACATACCGGTTTGGAACTGCCCGTGGGAAGAATGAACATGTAAGAATCTGTCCATTCTTGATTAAAAACTCTTTTTTCGCTGTCCACTTTTCTTTTTTTAGAGCACGCCATGTGAAACGTTGTCTCTCTTTCGTCTCGTCTCTCCCTGTGCGTGTGTGTGTGCGCATCTCTCGCTGTCTGACTCGAGTAGCATCACGTGACATGATTTACAACGCATGCTATTGGTCTGTGAGTTTCCTGGGCCGCGCTAAAACAGTACCATAGATGTTAGAAAAACTGCGCGGATTAAATTAGAAACGCTCCGTCAAAAGTAAATAATTTTCAATAATAATTTATGGGTTATTGGTCCGGGTCCGGACAGAACGGCGGCTGGGTCCGGATCCGGACCGCGGTCCGCCTATTAGTGACCTCTGTTTTAGGCTATAACCTATGTTTAAATGTTTTGCCACTTGTGTGAGCTAAATCTAAAGTACTACTAGGCTATATAAATATGAATTAAGTAATTGAATAAAAAGTTGTTTAACTGTACGTTAACCTGACTTCTATGAAAGAGTAAACAAAGAGAACTGCAATGCTGACGAGCCATGTTCAGTAACAACTTGTGGATCAAAAATAATGAATAAATGCTGTGTTGTGGTATGCAACAGCGGATCTGCTGCGGATTGCAAACGCAGTATATGTGAAAACAACAGGGCGTGTACCGCATACGCAACGCAACACACACCGCACACGCACTGCAGGCGGAGTGTGTGTGAAACGGGCATAAGCTTGAAAATTAGACTGGATTGCACACAAGCACTATCAACATTTGTTCCGCTATTTAAGCTGTTGTACAATAGCTATTCAAGCTCTAGATATGCAACTTAAAGCTTGTATTACAAATTGAAGAAGAGAATCTAATCTGGGTGTATACTATATGTGGTGTATTTTTTAAGTGTTATAGAATTCACTACTGTTGCCTTTGTGTCATGAAGGCTTGGGAAATAATAGAGGGAAAGCATTTAATTTTCATTTCCCAGTTGATCCATTGATTTTTTTGTCCTCCTAGAAGATGTAAGCTCAGACCTATCAAGGTTTATCTCTTTTCTTCCGGTCAAAGAGCCTCACTTGGGAGTGTAGGCAGACACGTATGCGCATACATAGACAATTTCTTCTTCTTTTTAGTGGACTGGTTACTCACTGAAGCTAAGCAGGATTGACGCTTATTGGATTTGAGACCTCCTGCATAAAGATAATAACAATAATGTACCCTGTCCATAAATAGAAAGTTCAATGCAAACGGAGATATTGTCTTTTAAAGTTACGGCAGTTTATTGCCTACAAAAATGGCCGGTTTGGACTACAACGAGCTTCTTCCTGGGTCGGTGACATCATAAACCCTTGCTAGTCTCCGAAGATGTGACTTCTGCCCGTAATGGGAAGGGGCGTGGCGTTTCCGGCAACCTGTGCTTGGGACTTCAGCCAATAAAAATACAGGAAACTACATTTGGCCATCTGACCAATCTAAGATCATTGCTTTTTTTCGGAGGGATGAGCTTCATAGAAGCAGGACAGTGGAGACAGCGGTGTGGAATAAAGGGAGAATAGAAGAAAAATACGGCGTTTAAAAAAAATGTTTATACTGCGCTCCATTAACACAAACCAAGCCTAGAAAAAGAAAAAAAACACAGAACCAGCCCTTTAAAATTACAATTATAAGTTTACAATTTTTGAATAAATGTATCTAAATAAGTAGATTTTTTTAATCAAATGTTTTAAACATATACAATTATTTATATGATGTATAATATATATAATATTTATATTAGAATATTTATCCATCAGTTAAACCAGGTTAAAGGATTAGTTCACTTCAAAATGTACAGTTCCTGATAATTTACTCACCCTATCTCATCCAAGATGTTCATGACTTTCTTTCTTCAGTCAAAAACAAAGGATTTTTCTCCATATAATGGACTTCAATGGGGACCGCCGGCTGAAGGTCCAAATCAATGCAGCTTCAGAGGAAGAGCTTCAGAGGCTCTGACCGATCCCAGATGAGGTCTGATTTAGTGAAACCATCAGCCATTTAAAAAAACAACAACATTTATATACTTTTAACCACAAATGCTCAACTTTGCTGTTGTTCTTCTTCACGGCGTATGACGCCGTCACTCCGGAAAGGTCACGTGACGTAGGTGAAAGTACCGACCCAGTGCAGAAAAACTTCATCTCATGTTCTCCTCCAACTTTAAAGTCGTCCAGCATTGTTGTTTTACCTTCATTTTTGTAAAGGGCGTTCAATTTAGTCTTTGCATGTTTGTTTTAACTCATGGGTCGGTACTTCCACCTGCGTCATGTGACCTTTCCGAAGTGATGACGTCACACGCCGTAAAGAAGAAAAAGTCCAACATTTGAGGTTAAAAAGTATATAAATGTTTATTTGTTTAAAGAAAATGACATGTGTTATCTAGATCAGACCCTATTCCTTGTCTGGGATCGTGCAGAGCCGCTGAAGCCCTTCCTCTGAAACTAAATTGATTTGGACCCTCAAATTATCAATTATCATTTTGAAGTGAACTAATCCTTTAATAACAAGGTTGTAAGCTATCACTCAGTAGGGGCTAGCTAGTTTGGTATAGGTCAACCAATTTATCAGTTTTGACCGGTTAATCAGCACCGATAACCAATTGCTGGAACAATCGTTTATCAGCAAAAAATCCATACTGATAGTTTTTCCGTGTTGCATTCTTCACTGGCGTGGCTTACGATTTGGCCGTCTGAGACAAATTTAGCAAATCCTAAAAGATTCCTCAGATCCTAGGCTAAAATCTGACGTCTTTGGTCGTTAGTTTGACATGTTGACCGGCAGCCGATTAATGAGCGCTGCGATCAAATTTTACCTCAGACGAAGTGGCAGTGTCAGAAGATTTGCCGCACAATCCTGCAGTGTGACTTCTCCTACGATGGCAGTCAAATATCTCCGTTTTCAAGACAAACTATGACCAAAACGAGAGCTAGAGATTTATTTGTAGCCAGCATTTCAGTCACGCGTGTAATGCAGCTCACTGCATTATTACTGCACTGAATTTTAACACCACTGTCACCGAATGCGTCATTCATTGATGATATAAAACTCTGGATGGGTTTTCTTGTGCGCGTTCGTTTTTAGCGGAGAACAGCAGTTTCACCTCAAGCGGTTACAACAATGTGACAAAATATACAAGCCCGACCCAAATGTTTAATGTCACGATTGTTACATTTGCTAATATCCAAATGGTCACCTTTATGAATTCGTTTTCCAGTGCTGGTTTTTATTGTGTTGAAGTGCAGAATTATTTTATGTGTTGTATTCGTTTTCATTCAGTAACTATTTTAAAAGCTGTCAGTTGTTTCATCGGTTATCCTGTCAGCACGGTCCACGTTATCTGTAAAATCCACTATCGGTCGACCTCTAGTTTAGGGACAAATGTTGGTTTGTATTTTTTGATTAATTCTCTCATAAATTAATGAAACCTATTACTATTAGATTTAAACAGGGATACTTGAATGGCAACATCAATGCAGTCAACATAACAATTTATTGTTATGGTGTAAAAAAAACAAAACAAACATTTATATATGTGTGTGTGTGTGTGTGTGCGTGCGTGCGTGCGTGTGAAAGAAAGCAATCAGCACAATGTGTGCAATGCATCAAGACTGCATGTATACATGGGACTGTTTTTCCTCAGCCCTCACTATAACGCAGCCGAATAAGCTGTTGATGTCTCATTGCTTGGCCTTGCCAGATTGAGCTCTATTAGATCTATTGCCTATAATACTGCTGAGACTGTAATGGCATACTTTGAGATAAAAAATTAATAACGTCTCAGCTGAAACTTTCCCCCTTTCTGTCTCAGTTTTATGTTTCATCTGTCTCTCTCTGCGTAGCAGTTGACCTTGCTGCGGAGGCATCTGCCACAACATGAAAACAACCCCTACTGAGACTGATCTGAGAACTGCTATGTTCACTCGAGAGCTGAAGTCTGCCAGCTCTGCTTAATCAAGATTATGTTCAGCAGTCCCTGTGCCGTGTCCTCTCAGAGCAGAGAGGTGACTGGGTATTCAGGGTCAGTATTGATAATCAGTGCTGTCGTTTTAGGCTGTTGCCCAGATATAATGGAGCGGTATGTTGGGAGGGAAGGGTGGGCTGTTGGTGGCGATTTCATTGTGCTTCTGTGTGCTTTTCTCCGTGACCTTCATTGAAAAGCTTCAGCTTTTGTGTATGTGTTGTAATCAACAGCATTTTCTATTTTTATATAGCATCCATCCATCCATCCATCCATCCATGCATCCATCCGTCCATCCATCATCCATCCATCTATCATCCACCCATACATCCATCATCCATGCATCCATCCATCCATCCATCCATCCATCCATCCATCCATCCATCCATCCCTCAATCATCCATCCATCATCCATCATCCATGCATCCATCCATCCATCATTCATGCATCCATCCATCATTCATGCATCCATGCATCCATCCATCATCCATGCATCCATCCATCCATCATCCATGCATCCATCCATCATCCATGCATCCATCCATCCATCATCCATGCATCCATGCATCCATCCATCATCCATCCATCCATGCATCCATCCATCCATCCATCCATCCATCATCCATGCATCCATCCATCAATCATCCATCCATCATCCATGCATCCATCCATCCATCCATCCATCCATCCATCCATGCACCCATCCATCATCCATCCATCCATGCATCCATCCATCCATCCATCCATCCATCCATCATCCATGCATCCATCCATCCATGCATCCATCCATCCATCCATCATCCATGCACCCATCATCCATCCATCCATCCATGCATCCATCCATCCATCATCCATCCATCCATCCATCATCCATGCATCCATGCATCCATCCATCATCCATGCATCCATGCATCCATCCATCCACCCATCCATCCATCATCCATCCAACCATTCATCCATTCACCCATCCACCCATCCACCCATCCATCCATCCATCCATCCATCCATCCATCCATCCATCCATCCACTCGTCAAATAAGATGCAGATGCAGAACAAAAATGTTAGAAATATAATAGTCTGTTAAATTAGCCTCTAACCTCTATAATAAGCTATTATTTGAAACATCAACTTGAGCCTGACCTTGTTTTATTTTCCATCCTGATAAATTCATGGATTGGCCATGTATAAATGCACTCATTATTTCACTTTATTTTGTGGTGAAGAAACATGTTATTAAAGCAAACAATAGACCTTGGGATTCAGCTTAAAGGCATAGTTCACCCAAAAATAAAAATTCTGTCATCATTTACTCATCTTGTTCCAAACCTATATGAGTTTCTTAATTCTGTTGAACACAAAAGAAGATATTTTGAAGAATTTTGGTAACCAGACAGTTGACGATGGCCATTGAATTCCATAGTATTTTTGCCCCATACTATGCGTTTCCACCGCAGGAACTGTCCCCAGGAACTAGGGACTTTGGAGTGGTGCTCAGTATGTAGGGACCAGGCTCTAAATGAAGTTCCAGGTAAAAATGTCCCCCTCAAAATGTCCCTGTTTCGCAAGGGTAGTACTTTTTCAAAGTTCAGGAACTTGCGGAGGTGGGACTTGACACTGAACGTGCTGATTGGTTGCGTTTATGCAGCATTTTGATTGGTTGACTCATAAAAAAATAAGACCGATGGACTGACAACGAAGTTCAGGCTTTATTAAAGTTATATGCGGAGGACAAAATCCAGCGGTAACTGGAAAGTTGTGCGCAGTCCTGGGCTAATCTTCACTTTAGACCGTGATGGAAATGCAGGCAGCAAAAGGTCTGGGGAGGAAAAAGTTCCTGAGACAAATTGTTCCGGGTAATTTCGGTGGAAATGTGGCCAATGGCTACTGTACCGTCAACTGTTCAACTTAAAAAAAATTGGTGAACTATCCCTTTAAAGCTAGACTGTGTGATATTTTCCCCCATCTAGCGGTGTAAAGGTATATGACCATCCAAGTGAATATTAGTTTCTGTTCCTCTCAATTCCGATTTCGTTTTAACTCCGACGGTGGCCGATTTAGTACAAGATTAACATGGCTTCCAGTTCGACCTCATCCATGATTCAAGTGATGAGGTTACTTTAGAAAACTATTATAATTTGCAGTTATTTAATTTGTCAGTTTTAGGTTATGACATCTATGTAAAATTAATAATAGTTTCACATTTTCGTAATTTTTTTACCATTTATTGCTAACATCAGCTATCAGGTTCCCAGGCGAATGCAAGCTAATCTTAGTAAAGTAACTTTTATCAGTGCTATCGTTATTCTGTATTTTGTACGACATCACTAGCATAAGGCAAAGTTTACATTGTAGGCTGTATAATTTTCTCCGTGAGCCGAGATCAGTTGATGTGATGGAGGTGCGAGGGAGAGGTAAACGAGAAAGGCGAAGCTTGAATTTACGGGTATGTCCCTCTATGGCTACTGTACTTTCAAGATGGAGGGGAAACATGCCGACCGGCATTCGAACCTTCACCCGTATGTATTTTCATTAACATAATATAATCTTATGAGAATACTTTATTACTTGAAAGAAGTAAATATACATTAATGAGCACATATATTTTTGAAGTGTTTTTTTAGCTACGAATAAACTAAAAAAGTTACACAGTGTAGATTTAATGGCTATCAGTATACCCTGATTGGATCCTTGGAGCATGTTTCTCCATTTTTAAATAGGACAGAACTAGCCTTATTTGCAAGACACTGACAGATTCCATTTAAACTCAGTGAAAAGCGGTTATTCATTTTCTATGGCTATCTGTTCCTCCTGACTCCAATTTGTGATATTAATGTAACTGAGTGGCTGCAGTTGTTCTGGGTTGTGTCTTTGTCTCTGAGGGATAAGCGTTATGCGGGGGGCTAGCTGTGTGCCGGGGCATGCTGATGCCGTCTGAGCTTTGTGTCTAATGTGGGCGCTGCTTAATGGCTTTCGTAATATTCTTACAATCTTCACAGTTATTCACACATCTTCAAATTCATCCGCCATCTCCATCCATTACGCGGCACCTCCGAATAACATCTAGAAGTGAGACAAAAGCACATTTTGTGAAGGTTGCATGAGTGTATCCTCTCAAAGCTTGCAGGGGATCGGGGGATATGAACATCCAAATGGAAAAGATTTTAATGATGTAATGTTTCATTCTCACTCTGCAACAGGGTTTGTGTTTGGGCTTTTGCATCAGGTACCAGGTCAGTGTAATCAATCCCTTTATATCTTGACGGTGTGCGATTTGTTGAATTGAACCATATAGCCGTTCCCCCTCGTTGTCAAAATTGAACTAAATTTAAAGAAAGTACTGGAGATGCAGCTCTCAGCACGTCCAGCATCTGAAATGTGTTGCTTTCAGCCTAAACCTATACAAGCTTGAGTTTCTCTGGAGATGCACTTTGAAGCACTCACTCATCTGCTTTCACTCGTGGTTCTTCTCGAGGACGTTTCGAAGGCTCGCTTTCAGTTCTGCTTCTCATATGAAATGAAGTAAACAAACAAGCACATCACAGCGGTTTTGATGTGCTGGGCCTTTTCCTAAATTTTGCAGTCTCTTTCTGTCTGTTTTGTTTTTAGTTGGTGTTCAGTACCTGCCAGTATTTATTCACAGAGACTTGTAGTCTCGCTTAGTCAGATCTTTGACTAAACTGCACCTTATTCGGGAGACATTATTCACACCTTATTCAAGAGACATACTGTAATCCATCCACCCATCCATCCATCCATCCATCCATCCATCCATCCATCCATCCATCCACCCATCCACCCATCCATCCATCCATCCATCCATCCACCCATCCATCCATCCATCCATCCATCCATCCATCCACCCATCCATCCATCCATCCATCCATCCATCCACCCATCCATCCACCCACCCATCCATCCATCCACCCACCCACCCATCCATCCATCCATCCACCCACCCACCCACCCACCCATCCATCCATCCATCCATCCACCCATCCATCCATCCATCCATCCATCCATCCATCCATCCATCCATCCACCCACCCACCCATCCATCCATCCATCCATCCACCCACCCACCCATCCATCCACCCATCCATCACTCCATCCACCCATCCACCCATCCATCCATCCATCCATCCACCCATCCATCCATCCATCCATCCATCCATCCATCCATCCATCCATCCATCCACCCATCCATCCATCCATCCACCCACCCACCCATCCATCCATCCATCCATCCACCCACGCATTAATCCATCCACCCATCCATCCATCCATCCACCCACCCACCCACCTATCCATCCATCCATCCATCCATCCATCATGCTGCTAACCGTGCGCTATTCGACAAATCCAGTAATTATTTCTCCAATAAGACACCTGTGTGTCTGCACTTTAAATTTTAAATGTCTGTAAATTTGTGTGAGTTTAGCTCTATTCACACAGGATTAGTATTATCTGGGGACCTTGTGTGATTTATAAATTACCTAAATGTGACAAGCAAACAAGTTAAAAACCCCAGAACTAAGTTTTTATAAGCCGTCAACCCAAAAAAACAAGCATTTAAAGAGACAAAAGTGGATACAGGCAATAAGACGTGAAGTATCAGCAGGAAGAATGGGTCAGTTGTGGGATCCTGACACTCAGTATGCCTACGTGTGCAGTACACATTTTGTCACTGGTAAGTAAAATATCCAAATATAATCCAAATTATATTTTTGTATATTCTTTTGCCGATTACGTTTCCTTCCAGTGGACGTAGTTCTCAGAGTAAAATAACCCGCTTCGCTCTGTCTCCATTGCCTACATCCATGTTTATGTCCTTAAATGCTTGTTGTTGTTGTTGTTGTTGTTTTTTTAAGGTTGACAGCTTATAAAAACTTCTTCTGGCTTTTTTATCTTGTTTGCTGTACAACCTGTCACAAAGCAGCTTTTAGCCATTGTCCTGTTTTTTGTTATAAGTCAGATATGACAAGGAGACTGCTTCACGCAATACAAAGTCAATGAAGACGGTTTTCCCGCCGAGGTGACGTGATTTTCAGATTGTAATACTTGTCGTTCTGTCTCTGTTTTTTTTTTTTAGCTTTCTCTTACTTTAAATTGTATACTTCTATGGTAAATAGCAATATAAACCCAGAAAATACTATCAAAACACTCCAATGCAGCCTCCATTCTTTGCAAAAAATGAATAAAAAGGAAACAAAAATCTTGCAAAAAATGATATATGACTCACAGAATCACATAGATGCTGATTCGCACAGGACTAATATTATCACAGGACCTCTGTGTTCGGCGATATATGGTAGATCATTAGTGGAGGAATTTTTACTTTACAGATTACAGACATGGCCGATTTGCACGGGATTAGGATTACAGACAACCTCTGCAATTATTACAAATGACTGGAGGTCACCAGGTAATGCCAATCCCGTGCCATTCAGACTAGAAATGATTTCCAGTTTGTAGCAATATGCATTCGACGTTCTGTGGGTGGACTATGCCATCTCAGACTGAGACTGTGAAAGGACAGACTGGACTCTACTAATAATGCCTGGCACCTTGACCCCTGCTTCAGCGGTTCACACACCTGCTCATGCGTTTAGCCAGGGCCATGGTTTGAGTGTCAGCATAATCCACCTGTCACACTTTCAGTCTAGGTGAGAACACACTCCTCAGCTCGGACCATGTAATAGGCCGTCTTTCAGAGTGGAAAAGTCCCATGGGCACTACCCTAAAAGCAGAGAGAGAGAGAGAGAGAGAGAGAGAGAGAGAGAGAGAGAGAGATGGCACATCACAGTGTTGGTCACGAACACACTCGGCTCTTTGCCTCCGGAGCTTGTGTGGCAGGCCTAATCCATCATTTAAGATGAGAGGCCCTTATTTTACTCTCCCGTCTCACCATCCTCACTACTGGCGGTTTACTATTTACCTTTTTTAACATTCACCTTGAATCGCTGATGCACATCAGGCATTTAAACACAAGCGTTTTATTTTATTTATTAATTTTTGCATTTTACTGTAACAGCTGTGCGAGGAATCCCTCTAACCTTGATTACTGGGAAATCGTGGTCAACTGCACCTATTCTCATAAAATGTTTAATTCTGGCTCGTCATTAATAATAGATCGTATGCGATACCAAGCTGGCTGTGACATAGCAAGAGGTGAAATCATGTGGAGTGTTTCTCTTGTTTTCTTATTAAAAATAGTAAGATATTCCACAAGGCACATATCCAGCTAATCGCTGTGCACATCACACACATGTACCCAGAGGAGGAATGCAAATTGCTGGCTGGCTTGCATGTCTTCTGAAGGACAAACAGCTAAAATGATCAAGCGTCTTTTTTGATAATTGGCTCATTTTAGTGGGCAAGGGCTCCTAAGTGAAAGTAATGATGTTTTCCCCATATTCAAAGTGAAGTGCTGTGCTGAACGTGAGGTAGAGAGTCATGCCATCTGTTTATCAAATTGCCAGTGTAATGCACCGTTTTTAAGACTAATGGGATTTGTAATTAAAGTTAAGCGCATAGGCTACACAAATCAAGAAAGCTCCTCCTAAAGCACACTCACGTTTAAATGCACAATTCTATTAGCAGCTGCAGACTAAAGACCATCAGAAATATTCAGGTCTAATTCTTTAATTGCTTGCCCTCCCCGTCTGGGGCTCTTTTAGGCAGGAACTGTTTTGACAGCAGTTTACGAGAGTGAGTGTTACGCTGCAAGGAGCCGACAGATGAGGAAAAAATGTGCTTCTGTAAACTTGGCCTGCCGCTCTGGTAATGCATGATATATTTGTAGGACTCTTTATTGATGATGTGATATTTTCCACATTTATTAGACAGTATCCTTGAAAAAGAAAATATTTATATTTTACAATGCACTAGTCACTTCTGTGTTTACATGGCACATTAAGTTTATAGCTGGATTAAAACCAACAGACGGGCAAAAGCAATGCTTCAGTAGGTTGTTGTCTATTTTCTTTTTCTCACAAACCGCATTCATCCTTTGTCCATTTTATTTGTCTATCCTTCATGGGTCATACTTTTTAAAGGGATACTTCACCATTCTGTCATCATTTAGTCTTTCCAAACCTGCGACGCTTTCTTTCTTCTGTGAAAAAAGGAGTGATTTAGAGGGATAGTTCACCCAAAAATGAGAGTGTGATGTTTATCTGCTGACCCCCAGGGCATCATAGGTGTGTTTGTTTCTTCAGGAGAATACAAATGAAGATTATTAACTCAACCGTTGCTCGTATAATGCCTGTCAATGGGGTGTATTTCTATGAGAGTAAAAAACACACAGACATACGAATCCATATTAAACCCTGAGGCTCGTGACGACACATTGATGTCTTAAGACACGAAACGATTGCTTTCTGTGTTTTTTTTATTTATTTCATTATCTCATATCAGATGAATCTCATCTGGTATTCCCAGGGCCATTACTTCTGTCAAAGAAGGTTAAAATACCAGCGCAATCATATATATATCTATGATCACGGCGGTATTTTGACCTTCTTCACTGGAAGTAATGGCGCTGGGAACACTAGATGAGATTCGTCTGATATGAGGTAAAAAATAACACAAATACTGTTGTGTTTCTCGCACAAACGGATCGTTTCGTGTCTTAAGACATCAATGTGTCTCCACGAGCCACAGGGTTTAATATGGATTCGTATGTCTGTGTGTTTTTTAGAGTTAAAAATCTTCATTCGTGCTTCATCTTCATCAAATTTTCATTTTTGGGTAAACTATGCCTTTAATGTATAGGAGAATGTTCTTTATTTTAATGTGGGGTGACCGTGACTGTCCAGCTAGATTTAAATGAATATCGTGAACAGATTGTACTTACTGTAGATCTTTCTCCATAGAGCCTACAAGTCAAAATTTATGCAAATTCATAATTGATTTTTTCTTCTTCTCATGTTCTGTTCTTCATTTCTGTGTTGCCAAGAAGAGACCAAGGCAGAAAGACATTGTCTCCCTGAAGCCTGACCTTTTAAGTAGTGAGAAATTGAGGTCAGGCATGGAGGCGGTCCAATTATGGCCTGACCCTAGTTAGATTAGCTGCGAAAGTCCTACACTGTATTCAAGGATTTCAGTCTGGCCGAGTTTGATCTGGTTTTAGAGTGGAGCAAATCAACACAGTTCATCTGAAATCAATTATGGACAACCTGCGAAATGAAAACTGATAACCTTCACTGATTGGCTGCTGAATGCAGAAACACATGAGCATTTCAGTTAAAGTTAAAGCTTATGGGACATATATATATATATACATATACATATATACAGTACATGCCAAAAGTTTGGACACATTAATATTTTTAATGTTTTTGAAAAAAGTTTCTGCTGCTCATCAAGCCTGCATTTATTTGATCAAAAATACAGATTTTAAAAAAAAATATTGATATATTATTACAATTTAAAAGATTTGGTATTCAATTTATTATACTCTATAATGATGATTTATTTCTGTGATCAAAGCTGAATGTTCAGGATGGTTCCTCCAGTCTTCAGTCATCATAATCCTTCAGAAATCATTCTCAGATGAGGATTCATTATGAGTGTTGGAGACAGTTCTGCTGCCTAATATATTTGACGAATAAAAGGTTCAAAAGAACTGCATTTATTCAAAATAAAAACATATTTTCAAATAATATAAATCTCCTTTATTATCAATTGTTATCAATTTAACACATCCTTGCTGAATAAAATTATTGATTTTTTTCAAAATTAAGATATCACTGACCCCAAATTACTGACCAGTAGTGTTTATTCTTGTTACAAAAGATTTCTATTTTTAAAACATTTGCTTCTTTTTTGTACTTTTTATTCATCAAAGAAAGTATTATAAAAAAGTATTACAGGTTATTAAAAAATATTAAGCAGCAGAACTGTTTCCAACTTTTAAAATGAATCCTATATATATATATATATATATATATATATATATATATATATATATATATATATATATATATATATATTTTAAAGTCCCCCTATTATAGTTTTTCAATTATTTCCTTTCATGCAGTGTGTTATATCGCTGTTTGTGATGTAAATGTCGTCACGTCAAAAGTGCACAATAAATATTGTTATCATTCCCATTAACATCAGCATTCAGTATTTCATTCAGAGTCAAATGATTTTCTTTAAAGCAGATTCAGGTCAGGCACCCTGCTATAATCCTGCTACACGGTTGCTGATGCAGATGCGTTTAACGATTCAGGAGAGCGATTCTGAATCATTAATCAAATGGTTCCTCTCTTTTCTGAGTCCCATAGAGGCGTGGGGCAGATGTTTGGGGAGATAATAAGAAGGGTTCAGAATGTGATTGGTAGTGCTCCAGCTGAGCCTCGTGGGACCGTATGCTTATGCACACTGCCAGGACTTTGATTTGGCACAGCGCTGTGCTAACTCCGCTAGATTTCATCTGTCTTCCCTCTCTTTCAAGACATTCATATTTTTCACGATTCCTTTGGACTAGTTGGGGTATAGATGGTGCGGCTGCATGCCTTGATCGTCTCCGCAGACCTCCAAACAATGTACAGTTGGTCTAATTTGGAGTGTGTTGACAAATAATGGTTCTTCACTTGTGGCACTTCAGTACTGTTGCAACTTCAATACAGTTTAGCACACTAACAAGGAGAATTATAAAGACAGTCCAAGTTCGAATGAACAACGGCTTTTAATCTTCAAAAAGGACTCGAAGCATCATAAAAGTAGTACATATGCAGTGGTGTAAAAGGATTTGAGTAAATGTAATTAGTTACTGTACTTAAGTATCTTTTTGCTACTTTTACTGTGTATCAAATATATTAGCAACTTTTTGACTACATTTATAAATAAGTAAATGTACTTTTTACTCCAATACATTTGTGATGAGTAATGCAGTTACGCATTAAATTTTGCATGGCGCCTATCTTTTTCTGCAGCCGTTTGTTTCTGTAAGAAGCAAAATCCCGTTCGGCAGGTACTATATCTTGTGTGTTTTGCCTTTACTCACCCAAACTGGTCAATGAGGCTATACTTTATGTGAAGGTGTGTGTATTAGCAGGGAGTTTCTGAATCACAGGTGTTTGATTTATGAGATGCAAGCAGACTTTGTTTCATTGGACTTTGTTTCTCCTCTATATTGACGAGACTTTTTGGAAGGATATTGGTTTACTCATGGCCTTTTTGTGCACTTGAGCTTAACTGAGACTTGTAGATGTTTAAGATGCTGTTGTGTTGATCTTGCTTTATTTGCAATATTGAGGTCTTCTGTTTTATTTTGATTTTAGAAAAACATGATTTCTCATCTTACAAATTATTTTCACTGGCATGTCTCTCAGGCGTTGAGCACTAATGCATCTTTGAGGCTACATTCAGCATGAGTAAAATACGTAATACTGTTAAAATCAGATAATCTAAGACTTTTACTCAAGTCGTATTGGAATTGGTGGCCTGTAACTCGTAATGGAGTTGTTTTCTCTGTAATGAATCTTTACTTTTACTCAAGTATGGTTTTTTTGGTACTCTTTATATGACACATGATGATATATCCCAAATCATACAATACAGTAGCGTTGAATGGGAATTCAACTGGATTTCTGCGTCAGTGTGTGAAACTCCAGATCAGTCTGATTCATTAAGGAATCATTTGTTTTGTAAATTGGACAACAAATTGATTTCTTGAAAGAAGGATTTGTTCATTAATCTGACATCTCATGAACACGCCAAAAATAAGCTGCTGTAATGGCTTAAAAGTCTTGGAATATAGTCTGTGAGTTGTATGTAAGCCTTTTATGATAGTTCAATGTTGTTTTTGTGTCTTTTTGGTGCTTTAAAGCTTATGTTCCCATTTATTATCTGTGCAAAAGCAGAAGAAGAGTCTTGAAGAGTTTGCACATACTGATTGTTTCAATATGTGCATTTCTTTTTTTTTTTGCAGTATTTACATAGGCTGTATGTACCACTTTTGTGAAATTTTAATGTTGTTTTTGTGATCCCATTTATTATCAATACAAAAACAGCATGAAAACAGTAGTACAAATGTTCTCTCTTTTTTGCTCTGCAGAAGAAAGAACATCATACAGGTTTGAAAAATATCAGAAACGTGACAAAATGTTCATTTTTGGTGAACTATCTCTTTAAATAGACCAACAATAGTATAGAGAGAGAACTCTCTCTCAAACACAGCACATTTAGGATGCTCACGAATGTGGCTACATACACTTTGCTTATTGGATTTGGGATGGTGGATCAAGGGCTAGCTTTCTGTTACACGTGTTAGGAGGAATGTAACACCTCAGGAGGAAACGCTTGGAGCTCGGCCAGCGAGCAGAGGTGGACAGTAACTAAGCTCATTTACTCGAGTACTTTACTGGAGTATTCTTTTTTCTGGAAACTTATGACTTTAACTTCACTACATTTGAAGGACAAATATCATACTTTTTACTCCTCTACATTTCTATCAAGGTCCTCTAAGTCTAAAGTCGCTTCTGTCGCAGCTTTGAAAGTCAGTGGAGGATTCTTTTCTTCTTTAAAAGGTGTTTGGGTTTTTGCAGAAAGCCTTTCAGGAATCACTCTTGTTGGGTCTTGTGAAGTTCAATGATTTCTCAGCATTTATTAAACACGGAAGAGCAAAATGGAAGACGACGGATGTCAAAATACTAATTCCTGTAAAGAAAGTTGATTCTGTCTTAAGTGAAGGTGAACAGTTGGAGAATATCAGATGTGTATCAGTGTATTGGATCCGTGCATTCGGCCTTAAAGTGACAGCAGCTTTGTAAAGGGCTTTGTGACTTTTCTATAAGTATTTAAATGAGTTTAAGTTAGTCGTATGCTAGTATGTCAGATGGAGCATCACTGACTGGCTTAAACCATCATGACGGCATAATGTGCATTTATACAACAATAATAAAATAATGCAGTGACATAAAAGGATATTTACTTTAGATACTTCAGTACTTTTGAAAACAAATACTTCTGTACTTTTACTTAATGGCCCACTGAAATCAAAATTTAAGTTTTTTAGCTTTTAGTATGACTGTGTTAGCCTTAAAGTTTTGATAAGCTGGTATGTTCCAAAACTATGACAAAATTTGCATTTAGGAGCTATAAACATTCAAAATTTACAGTCTCCTACACTTCCGTTAAAACAAATCTCAGATTTTGGTGACATCATCGCAGACTTCACTTTCTCGTCAAATCTTCTGTCCAATCAAAATGATCTCCAGAATCTAAAGCCCGCCCCCACGCTGCTGAAGCTGAAATCGGTCAGTTGTTAACACACATTTACTCATTTCTGCATGGTGAAAGGCACAGAGCACACTATATATGCGATAGGAAACGATTCAGTGTAAATATGCTTTCATTTGAGGCGAATAAAGTCTGTTTTCACGTTAGTTTCACACACCGCAGCAGCGCACACACCAAGGGCTCTGGTCTAAATTTAGACTAGCGTTACAGACACGAGAGCGCAGCGCGGATCATATGCGCGAGTCGGCGCAGACAACAAACATATCGGACCCATTTTAATTCTGTACAGAATGCTGCATTTCAAAGCGATATGGAGGAGATTATGATGATGAACAGTGTTGGAGGAAACTGGCTTTACCAAACAGAAAGGTCCGCTCTTGCACTCTAGTCAAACTGTATTTTAACGAAACGCTATTGGCTGTTTCAAAAAAAGGGGAGGAGCTGCTAACAGCTGGAGCCGTTTCAGGGGAAATCACGTCAACACACTGAATAATGCGGCGCGTTTCAAGGCACTTCAGTGGGCCTTTAAGTAAAAATTTGCAACTTTCACTTGTAATATTTGACCAGTAGTACTTTTACTTTTACTCAAGTAAGGAAGTTGCATACTTTGTCCACCTCTGCCAGCGAGGCATATAGAGAGAGGATCATGCGCTAGCTGGCACGCAGCAGTGGGTCTCGTACAGTAAACTGGTCTGATTGTGTGCAGTGTTAACACTTCAGCTGTTAAACCCATTCATATAGCGCTGCTGAAGCGGAGCTGCTTTGCCGTCTCTCAGAGACTAATACTGGGGTCAGGCCGGTCAATCCACTGCAATCATTGGTTTGATTAGGATTGTTAGCATTGAAAGTTTTCTCTCCAAATGTCAGCGCAGTGCTTTTGTAATGTGAGCGCCGAGAGCATTTCGGCTTGACCTGCTGGAAGCCTGTAATAAGATTTGGTAGTGTCAGTGAGCTCATGAAAACAGTTGAGCCCAACAGAGAGTCTGAACGGCCGACTCACTCACTAGGAAGACACAATGCACAATGGCTTAGGGCGATACTTGAAGATTAAGATTAAGACACAGGCTGGGTGAACAGTGTGTCCTGAACATGGACTAAGGCGGACTTTCTTTGCCTTGACATCGCCTCTTAAGGGTACTGCGGTCCACAGACTTTTTTTTTGCTCTCTCGATGCGTAGACATTTTAGGTGGCTGAAACCCGCACAAATCTCACAGGGATACATTAAAAATTGGGAAAGTTTCACATTTAAATGCCAACTTGGTTGTTTTTCACAAGTAGGGCTGTCAAATTATTAATCATGATTAATCGCATCAAAAATAAAAGTTTGTGTTTATATAGATGTGTGTGTACTGTATATAATTATTATGATATATACTGTAACCACACACACATGCATGTATATATTTAAGAAAAATGTTATATTTTTATAGTTAGTTAAGTTAATATAATATAATATAAATTAAAATTCTTAAATATATACATGCATGTGTGTGTCTATATACAGATATATATATATATATATATATATATATATATATATATATATATATATATATATATATATATATATATATATATATATATATATATATATATATATATATATATATATATATATATATATAATTATGCACAGTACACATATATATTATATGCATACACATATTATATACAGTACACACACATGTATGTATGTGTATATATATATATATATATACAGGGAGTGCAGAATTATTAGTTGTATTTTTGAGGATTAATTTTATTATGGAACAACAACCATGTTCTCAATGAATACAGTCTTGTTCAAAATAATAGCAGTACAATGTGACTAACCAGAATAATAAAGGTTTTTCATATATTTTTTTATTGCTACGTGGCAAACAAGTTACCAGTAGGTTCAGTAGATTCTCAGAAAACAAATGAGACCCAGCATTCATGATATGCACGCTCTTAAGGCTGTGCAATTGGACAATTAGTTGAATTAGTTGAAAGGGGTGTGTTCAAAAAAATAGCAGTGTGGCATTCAATCACTGAGGTCATCAATTTTGTGAAGAAACAGGTGTGAATCAGGTGGCCCCTATTTAAGGATGAAGCCAACACTTGTTGAACATGCATTTGAAAGCTGAGGAAAATGGGTCGTTCAAGACATTGTTCAGAAGAACAGCGTACTTTGATTAAAAAGTTGATTAGAGAGGGGAAAACCTATAAAGAGGTGCAAAAAATGATAGGCTGTTCAGCTAAAATGATCTCCAATGCCTTAAAATGGAGAGCAAAACCAGAGAGACGTGGAAGAAAACGGAAGACAACCATCAAAATGGATAGAAGAATAACCAGAATGGCAAAGGCTCAGCCAATGATCACCTCCAGGATAATCAAAGACAGTCTGGAGTTACCTGTAAGTACTGTGACAGTTAGAAGACGTCTGTGTGAAGCTAATCTATTTTCAAGAATCCCCCGCAAAGTCCCTCTGTTAAAAAAAAGGCATGTGCAGAAGAGGTTACAATTTGCCAAAGAACACATCAACTGGCCTAAAGAGAAATGGAGGAACATTTTGTGGACTGATGAGAGTAAAATTGTTCTTTTGGGGTCCAAGGGCCACAGGCAGTTTGTGAGACGACCCCCAAACTCTGAATTCAAGCCACAGTCCACAGTGAAGACAGTGAAGCATGGAGGTGCAAGCATCATGATATGGGCATGTTTCTCCTACTATGGTGTTGGGCCTATTTATCGCATACCAGGGATCATGGATCAGTTTGCATATGTTAAAATACTTGAAGAGGTCATGTTGCCCTATTCTGAAGAGGACATGCCCTTGAAACGGTTGTTTCAACAAGACAATGACCCAAAACACACTAGTAAACGGGCAAAGTCTTGGTTCCAAACCAACAAAAATAATGTTATGGAGTGGCCAGCCCAATCTCCAGACCTTAATCCAATTGAGAACTTGTGGGGTGATATCAAAAATGCTGTTTCTGAAGTATAACCAAGAAATGTGAATGAATTGTGGAATGTTGTTAAAGAATCATGGAGTGGAATAACAGCTGAGAGGTGCCACAAGTTGGTTGACTCCATGCCACACAGATGTCAAGCAGTTTTAAAAAACTGTGGTCATACAACTAGATATTAGTTTAGTGATTCACAGGATTGCTAAATCCCAGAAAGAAAAATGTTTGTACAAAATAGTTTTGAGTTTGTACAGTCAAAGGTAGACACTGCTATTTTTTTGAACACACCCCTTTCAACTAATTGCCCAATTGCACAGCCTTAAGAGCGTGCATATCATGAATGCTGGGTCTCATTTGTTTTCTGAGAATCTACTGAACCTACTGGTAACTTGTTTGCCACGTAGCAATAAAAAATATACTAAAAACCTTGATTATTCTGGTTAGTCACATTGTACTGCTATTATTTTGAACAAGACTGTGTGTATATATATATATATATATATATATATATATATATATATATATATATATATATATATATATACATATATGTGTGTGTGTGTGTGTGTGTGTGTGTGTGTGTGTGTGTGTGTGTGTGTGTACTGTATATAATATATGTGTGTACTGTACATGATATATGTGTGTGTACTGTGCATTGGTATTATGTATATTTAAATACACACACATGCACGTATTTATTTATGAAAAAATTGCCATGTTTATATATTAAATATTTATAAATGATATAAATAAATATATGTAAATACATTAAATACATGCAAATATTTCTTAAATATATAAATGTATGTGTGTATATTTAAATAAACATAATAATTATGTACAGTAGTGCACACACATTTGCTATGTCAACACAAACGTTTATTTTGGATGTGATTAATCGATTAATTACCTTGTTTTAAAATATGAACGTTTATGAGAGCGTGTTTTTTAAATGGACTTTGTGGTGAAGGTTCAGGAGAAGTGCACAGATATATAAACTCCCACACGCCTCGTTCTTCATCTTCACTCTTTAGTTAGTGTCCTAGGTGTATTATTTTGCAATTATCAAATGCATTTTTTAAATATGTGTTGTAAATAAAAATAATTTTGCTATGTGCAGACCACTTAACATTGAACTTTAAGTGGTCTCTTTTTTTCAGAGCTTTATATGTCCTTTAAAGTGTATTTCAAGATTTACTGCATATTGATTTGTATGAATGTGAGAACTTGTGAAACCACTAACAGCACTTGCTTTATAGTGTGTTAGGGTGATTTATATTCTGTGAAGAACTCTGAAAGTGTGACTAAGTCTTTGTTGGACTATATTTCAATTTCATATAAATATAAAAAACACTTTTTTTTCTCAGCACAAAAGGAAACTTACAGAGATACATTTAATGAAGTTGCATAATAAGGACCTTTACATCCCATTGCCAGACATTGGCTGTGAATATAGCCCAGCTGTTAATATGTTTGACATTTTCACAGTTCACATTGTGCAGTTAAATTAGCTCTGTGAAATCCCCCTTCACCCAACATCTGAACACTTGCCTGTCAAAGAAGAGCGTTGATGTAACACCCACCTGTCTCCCAGCATTATACTTGTAGCACATTTATTTCATAAGCCTGGTTTATGAAGCCTCTTCCTGCTGCGCAACTTATCTGAATTCCATACCGGTTGACAGCTGAGTATATATTAATCACCTGCTGATGTGCAGGGTCTCTTTTATCCTACAAGCCCCAATAGCCGAACAGATTAACAAAAATGAGGCCAGCGACGTTATTACATTACATTAGCATGCATCTCATGCTCACCCACATCTCAACTTCAGCCCTCCTTTAGAAAATAGTCTATGTAGATTTATCCCCCTCAGACAAACTGAAATTGCTGGAACTCTCCAGCAAGTTAAACGATTGCATTTGACATGGAAATGACTGATTTGACTAAAGTTTTCATTCTTAATGTTGTCCATAAAAGTTATGACCTGGAAGAGTAATTCCTCCAAATTTACTTTATTTCTTGCACTCGTTTCATTGTGCACTTCTTAAGAAACAAAGACACGGGTCTTTAAAAAGTCTTCATTTGACCTTCCACATTTTAAGGCCTTAAAAATGTCTTACAATTGATGAGAAAGTCTTCAATTTAATATCATGGCATTACATTAGGGCCCTAGGATTTCTACCATGCAGGAAACTTAGACGGAATTGCAGAATCTGTTCATTAAAAATTGAATTTATAATGCGGAAGATCATGGAATTGGTAAATTTTTGGATGAATAAATCAAAAGATCAGTCACTTAAAGGGATCATTCACCCAAAAATTGAAATCCTGTCATCATTTACTCGCCCTCATGTCGTTCCAAACCCGTAAGACTTTCCTTCTTCAGATAAAGCGGTCGAGTCTCTTCAGAAAATGTGCCATAATCCGCTTGATTCGTATTGATTAGCTTCATGATCTCTTTATGAACTTTTTGAAGCTGCGTAGACTGTCAATGGAGGAACAGAAACTTTCGCATTTCATTAAAAATATCTTCATTTGTCTTCCGAAGATGAACGAAAGTCAGTCAAATTAAATCTAACCATTAAAGCCGTCAATAACAGAATAAACTATAAAACAAAAATGAAACTGATTTCATAGTGCCCTGAATTTACTGGCATGCACTGGCGATCTTCCTCAGGATTTTTGTTTTCCAGGACAAATTCCCAGCATCCTTAAATCAAGACACATTTAATGACATGAAAAAAGTCTTGTTTCCTGAGAAATTGAACAAAATTAAGTTCATCCTTAAAACAAGAACAAATATCTGTTACTGTATGAGTTAAGTTGATCGTCTTCAATCATAAAATCACTTTCACAAGTTTATACTTGTCACTTTCACAAGTTTTCACAAGTTTCAAAATCACTTTCACAAGTTTATTCACAAGTTAAAATAGCTCAAACTTTAAGCTATTTTTTATTTTTATTTTTAAAAATGTATGGAGATACGTTGGATTGTACTTTCAAACTTTGAAGTGTCATTAATATATCTCATTTACATTTAGAAAACATATTGACTTATGTTCCCTTCAATATATTCCTTAAATTGTCTTTAATAGGTCTGAAAAAGGTCTTAAATTTGCCTTCATCAAACCTGCAGAAACCCTGAAAAAAACTATCCTATTAACAAGAAACGGTATGTTGCACAGAACTTATTTTGCCAGTTCTTGCCTCGTGATACTGTCATGCTTTGTAATTTATCATTTACTTAACAGTCCACAAAACACAGAAGAGAATGAAAATAAGACTGGACATGCATGTTGTCCCTTGTTAGCACAGAATGATTAATATTGCCTCATTGTGCTTTGCGATGTCTTGCATGAGATCCCTGTGGTGGCGGTGTTGCTCAGAACAAACAATAAAAAGAAGAGAAACATGGCATGCATCCTAAGCCACTGGACTAATACCAACACATCAAAATCAAATTAGCAAGGCCTAGTTGTTCTGGGTATATAGAGAAGCACAGAGCCCTTTTCTTGAAGAGGAAGACTTCTCTTCTGCCCGGAAGTGTTACTGAAGACGGCAGTAACTCACTTTGACAGGGGGACTTGCAGCAACTCTCTCTGGTTTATTAGCTGACAGCAGGTGCTCTGATAGCCCTAATGGAAGCTGATTGCTAGCGACACAGTGTATGATTCATCCAGTGCCACCCATAGGGAGGTTGAGGTCCCCGAAACTTGTTTGACCAGACCTGGCCCAAACCCGCTGAAGGCGATGGCGGGTGTGTGAACAGGGTTGGGAAGGTTACTTTCAATATCTATTTCACTACAGATTACAAAAAACATGCTTTAAAAAGTCATTTGTAATATTAATAAGGAATGTAACACAAAGGGACCAACAAACGACTTGGATTTCCTATGCAAATTATTTCAAGCATCATCTGTTTTCCATGATATTTATTGAAGCAAAAAATAAATAAAAATGCAGACAATCTAAAAATAAAAAAGGGTAGTTGTGACTTTTTATCTCACAATTTTGATTTTTTTTTTTCTCTCACAATTGCAAGGTTTAAACGTGCACCTGTATGTTATAAAGTCAGAATTGTGAGATAAAAAGTCACAATTACCTTTTTTAGTTTTTTATTAAATCTATATTTTAAAGTGTATATATTCTAAATTTAAAGTGGTATTTCCCCCATCTAGCGGTGTAAAGGTATATGACCATCCAGTGAATATTAGTTTCTGTTCCTCTCAATTCCGATTTCGTTTTAACTCCTACGGTGGCTGATTTAGTCCAAGATTAACATGGCTTCCAGTTCGACCTCATCCATGAGTGTTCATTCAAGTGATGAGGTTACTTTAGAAAACTATTATAATTTGCTGTTCTTTAATTGGTCAGTTGTAGGTTATGACATCTATGTAAAATGAATAATAGTTTTATGTTTTTGTTATTTTTTTACCATTTCAGTGCCAACATCAGCTTTTAGGTTCCCAGGCGAATGCAAGCTAATCTTAGTAAAGTAACTTTTATCAGTGCTATCGTTATTCTGTATTTTGTACGACATCACTAGCATAAGGCAAAGTTTACATTGTAGGCTGTATAATTTTCTCCGTGAGCCGAGATCAGTTGATGTGACGGAGGTGCGAGGGAGAGGTAAACGCGAAAGGCGAAGCTTTTACGGGTATGTCCCTCTTTGGCTACTGTACTTTCAAGATGGAGGAGCAACATGGCGACCGGCATTCGAACCCCTCACCCGTATGTATTTTCAATGGCATATTATAAACTTACGAGAATACTTTATTACTTGAAATAAGTAAATATACATTAATAAGCACATGTATTTTCGAAAGAACTAAGTGTTTTTAGCTAAGAATACACTAAAAAAGTTACACAGTGTAGATTTAAAGTTGCAATTCTGAGGGAAAAAAAATGCCAGTCTTTTTTTTGGACATTATAACTTGCAATTGTGAGTTTATACTTCACAATTCTCAAAAAAGTCAGAATTGACCTATTGGTAAGCCCCACCCCCCTTAGTTACTGTTGCTAACTCTGACAAACAAAAGTTGCTAACTGTCCTACAATGACAGCTGTTTTTGGACACAGAATGCCGATGGCCAAACTAAAAGGTCCCATTCTTCGCGTGTTTTCGAAGCTTTGATTATGTTTACAGTGTGCAATATAACATGAGTTCATGTTTCGCGTGTAAATAAACACAGTATTTTTCACACAATTTACTTATCTGTACAGCGCTGTTTCCTCTGTCCTAAAAACGGCCTGATGATTTCCTTGTTCTATGAAGTCCCTCCTTCAGAAACACGTAACGAGTTCTGATTGGGCCAGCGCTTCCCGTGTTGTGATTGGACAGCAGCTTAGCACACTTTGCCCGGAAAGGTCCCGCCTCTTACCATAACGGGGAGATGCAAGCGCTGAATGCGCGCTCTTCTCCACGTGGGAGAGCAACGAGACCACGCCCACTATTTTGCGTGTTCTTGTGGGCGGAGCTTTAGTCAACAAACGGTTCTAGTGACGTCATTACAGCAGGAAGTGCAGCGGTGTAGTCCAAACCGGCCGTTCGCTGTAGGCTTTGAAAGGGAACTTCTGTTAAATATCTTGCTTGGCATTGAACTTTGAGCGTTATAATTTTACATGTATTATTTATGCTCCAACAGCAACATTACACACTAACTAAAGTTTGAAAGATGGAATCGCGAAGAACAGGACCTTTAACTGATGGTTTATGAAGTTTATTGTGTCCTTTTAATGCAAACTTTAATCGTAACGTAATGAGAGTATGACAACCAGAAAATCCTCTCAGGATACCTGGGGTGCTTCTCAATATCCCTCTTCGTTTCCTCGCTCCTCTGTCCTCCATCCTATGACCCGGAAACCGATGGAGCTCAGCCATCTTAGGAGATTCTCGAACTGCACCGCGAGGAGGCAAGGATGGAGGAGTGAGGAGGCTTCCTGAGGAGTCGTGAGTGTGGTGGATCCTTTACGGAAGTGTTTCATCGACTAAACGTGACGCAAGCATTAATTCTCCTCCCCCTTCACACCGAGTCACAGTTTATTCATTATAATTATTATGTTTACATGTACAAGACACAAATGTTTGTCAAATAACAACAACTGACAGTTGCAGAATTATATCAAAGCACAAGAAAATGAAAGAAACAAATAGAAACTAATACTATACAACGAATAAAAAGCAGTTAATAACTGGAATTCGTTGTTAATAATAGCTGGTAATATTAATTAAAATATGGATGAATGTGGTATTTTGTGAAGGTTGAAGCTTACAAAATAAATAGTTATCTCTAATGTTCAAGAATCCTGAATAAATCCAGCAGTGCAGTCATCCTTATTCGACGGCGCTTTAAAGTGATGTTAAAGGGAGCGAGGATATATCATTTCACTTGATTCAATTCCTCCGTCCTCGTGTCTTTTCCTCGCGTCCTTCCCTCGCATCCTGAAGGGGCGGAGCTAAGGCGCGAGGAAAGGAAACTAGGAAAGGAAACGAGGATTCACAAATAAGAATTGGGAAGCACCCCTGGAATCAGCGTTTTACCAGTTTTGTAGCATAAACACCATCAAACCGATGACAGCTTCGGATCTCTTTCTTAAAGGATCTCTAAAGATGTCCGAGTTCTGGTCCCAGCAGAACTGATACTGAAGGAAGGAAGGAAGGAAGGAAGGAAGGAAGGAAGGAAGGAAGGAAGGAAGGAAGGAAGGAAGGAAGGAAGGAAGGAAGGAAGGAAGGAAGGAAGGAAGGAAGGAAGGAAGGAAGGAAGAAAGGAAGAAAGGAAGAAAGGAAGAAAGGAAGGAAGGTCAAAAGTTAAGAAGAGGGCAAAGTAGGGAAGAAATAAAGGAAAGGTTGGGGGAAGCAAAGTCAGAATGAAGGTGAAGAAGGAAAGAATGCTGATTTTCTTTTGTAGTTACATTTTTTACACCCCTAAAAATGACTTTGAACAAAACTGAACATGATTGGTTTGTTTACGTCAGTCTTTTGGCCAATGAAAGCTGCTTTGGAGTCCACACCACTGAGTGTTTCTCTCACTGCATTTGATTTGCAGATGTAAGATGGATGTGATAAAAATCGTTCTCCCTGCGAGGTGAGTCTGACCTTCACTGTTGCAGGAGCTCAACCCAGAATACCCATTCTTTCTGTTTACTCGAAAGTGAGAGACGGCAGCCTCACGCTTTGTTTGAGTGATTTGTTTATAATGAGAAATTCCTAATTCCCTGTGGGCCGTTAGAATATCGTATAGATTTAGTGTCGGTCGGACAATGTGAGCGTGGGCGCTGGTGTTGCGTACTCTAGTAAGGCTTACTGTAATGATCTGCTCCGAGGCTGATGTAGGCCCAGTGATAATCCATATTTAAATGGAGCACTGATAGAACAGCAATAATTAATTGGCCTTTCATGTTCTGGAGAGAATGACAATAACCCTCTTATCACTGTATGGTTATTTCCTCTATACATTCTGAAATGCTTTATCCATGATATATTCCTCTGCATATGAGGGAGATAGGAGGAAGGAAGTCAGTCCGATTAAAAAAACATTGGTGGACAACAAAATAAGTACTTGAGTCAAAGTACAGATAACCCTAATATAATATTACACCAGTAATAGAATTAATTACTGATTTACTTGACTAAAAGTAAAATCGTCTGTGAGCGTGATGCACAGATAGAGATCAAATAGGTTACAACTCAGTCTAACATTGTGATTTTTCAAGTAGCCAGTACTAGTCAATAAAGAAGATTATGCAAAAACATTTGAGTATTGATACTCAAGTAGGAAAGAAAGCAAGCAAATGTTAAGGAGATAGCAAAGAAGGGAAGAAATAAAGGAAAGGTTGGGGAAAGCAAAGTCGGAATGAAGGTGAAGAAGGAAAGAATGATGGATGGAAGGAAGGAAGGAAGGAAGGAAGGAAGGAAGGAAGGAAGGAAGGAAGGAAGGAAGGAAGGAAGGAAGGAAGGAAGGAAGGAAGGAAGGAAGGAAGGAAGGAAGGAAGGAAGGAAGGAAGGAAGGAAGGAAGGAAGGAAGGAAGGAAGGAAGGGCAACATTTAAGAGCAAAAAAGGAAGGTTGGGGAAAGCAATGTCAGAATGATGGTATGGATGGATGGAATGATTAATGGAAGGAAGGAAGGAAGGAAGGAAGGAAGGAAGGAAGGAAGGAAGGAAGGAAGGAAGGAAGGAAGGAAGGAAGGAAGGAACGAAGGGCAACATTTAAAAGCAAAAAAGTTTGGGGAAAGCAATGTCAGAATGATGGTATGGATGGATGGATGGATGGATGGATGGATGGATGGATGGATGGATGGATGGATGGATGGATGGATGGATGGATGGATGGATGGATGGATGGATGGGATGATTAATGGAAGGAAGGAAGGAAGGAAGGAAGGAAGGAAGGAAGGAAGGAAGGAAGGAAGGAAGGAAGGAAGGAAGGAAGGAAGGAAGGGCAACATTTAAGAATAGAGCAAAAAAGGGAAGAAATAAAAGGAAAGGTTGGGGAAAGCAATGTCAGAAGGAAGGAAGGAAGGAAGGAAGGAAGGAAGGAAGGAAGGAAGGAAGGAAGGAAGGAAGGAAGGAAGGAAGGAAGGAAGGAAGGAAGGAAGGAAGGAAGGAAGGAAGGAAGAAAGGAAGGAAGGAAGGAAGGGGAAGAGGAAGTGAAGAGGCAGACAGTGCTCTGCTCGTAATGAACCGTCTGTTAGCAGTGTCTGGTTTCGTTGGTCTTTTTGCCGCTCTAATCCTCGTGATGTCAGGCTGTTGATGAAATGGAGAATCCTCAGATTGAATCGTCAGAAATAGCTGAGGTTTGTCTGTAAGCTGCCTTTCTTCTGAGCCTCCACAGCCACTGTCATTACTGTAAATTAGTTTTCCTCATCCAGCCGTTGATAAGAAATGAACGCATGAAGCATGGTTTAATGAAGCCCTGCTCACGCTACAGAGGTTGTCAGGTGTCAGGAACAGTAATGAGGCAACTCTCTCCGAAATCACAGCAACTTCTAAAACAAGCTCACTGTAATACACAACCTCTAAAACAAGCTCACTGTAATACACAACCTCTAAAACAAGCTCACTGTAATACACAACCTCTAAAACAAGCTCACTGTAATACACAACCTCTAAAACAAGCTCACTGTAATACACAACCTCTAAAACAAGCTCACTGTAATACACAACTTCTAAAACAAGCTCACTGTAATACACAACTTTCAAAACAAGCTCACTGTAATACACAACCTCTAAAACAAGCTCACTGTAATACACAACCTCTAAAACAAGCTCACTGTAATACACAACTTTCAAAACAAGCTCACTGTAATACACAACCTCTAAAACAAGCTCACTGTAATACACAACTTTCAAAACAAGCTCACTGTAATACACAACCTCTAAAACAAGCTCACTGTAATACACAACTTCTAAAACAAGCTCACTGTAATACACAACCTCTAAAACAAGCTCACTGTAATACACAACTTCTAAAACAAGCTCACTGTAATACACAACCTCTAAAACAAGCTCACTGTAATACACAACTTCTAAAACAAGCTCACTTTAATACACAACCTCTAAAACAAGCTCACTGTAATACACAACCTCTAAAACAAGCTCACTGTAATACACAACCTCTAAAACAAGCTCACTGTAATACACAACCTCTAAAACAAGCTCACTGTAATACACAACCTCTAAAACAAGCTCACTGTAATACACAACCTCTAAAACAAGCTCACTGTAATACACAACTTCTAAAACAAGCTCACTGTAATACACAACCTCTAAAACAAGCTCACTGTAATACACAACCTCTAAAACAAGCTCACTGTAATACACAACTTCTAAAACAAGCTCACTGTAATACACAACCTCTAAAACAAGCTCACTGTAATACACAACTTCTAAAACAAGCTCACTGTAATACACAACCTCTAAAACAAGCTCACTGTAATACACAACCTCTAAAACAAGCTCACTGTAATACACAACCTCTAAAACAAGCTCACTGTAATACACAACCTCTAAAACAAGCTCACTGTAATACACAACCTCTAAAACAAGCTCACTGTAATACACAACTTTCAAAACAAGCTCACTGTAATACACAACCTCTAAAACAAGCTCACTGTAATACACAACTTTCAAAACAAGCTCACTGTAATACACAACCTCTAAAACAAGCTCACTGTAATACACAACCTCTAAAACAAGCTCACTGTAATACACAACCTCTAAAACAAGCTCACTGTAATACACAACTTTCAAAACAAGCTCACTGTAATACACAACCTCTAAAACAAGCTCACTGTAATACACAACCTCTAAAACAAGCTCACTGTAATACACAACCTCTAAAACAAGCTCACTGTAATACACAACCTCTAAAACAAGCTCACTGTAATACACAACTTCCAGCAGTGTTAGCGGCGATCTCTGCCCCGGCACAGTTGAGAACGCCAGGCCGAGTTTCTGAGCGTAATGCTTGACAGCCGTTCTGTGGAGAGCTGTTATTTCCTCAGAGTATTTTAGAAATGATACTGACTATACACCATTTTCTATAGTAGCAAGCAGATAAAATAGGTCACAACAACAGAGCCTGTCAAAACGAAGCCTGTATAAAACACTCACTGCAAGCGGTCTGTTGACTTTAGTGTGCTTGTGCAGCATATGGCGTCCTCATTTAGGCAAGAGAGAGAGTTTCTGACGACTGGTTAACCGGAGGATCGCCGCGAGGAAGGATCTGATACTCGGCTTGCGGCGAAGGGCTTTGTCTCATTAGTGTACTTTGAGTCACTTTGGTTGACGGCGTCAGCTAAATTATTACTTTCTTATCTTTCGTTCTTCTGGATTTTTCATTTCACTCACATTTTATGAAAAAAGAAACCCAAGCACAAATGTAAAAACGTCCCAGTAGCCAGGCCAGTTGACAGAATTATACTGTAGCTTGTTAAATTTAGCTTTTCAAGTCTTCACAGAACTGATATGGATACAAATTGTTTTGTTTAAGAAAATATTTATTTTCTGATTTTTTGACAAATGTATTTACTATGTGATCATTAAACTACAAGAATGCAAATATCACAGGCCCTATTTTAGCGATCTGAGCTCATGGTCTGAAGCTCACGGTGCAGGTGCACTTAGGGCGCGTCCGAATCCACTTTGGTTATTTAGGTCGTCCCTCGTCTCTTAATGAGTCATGGGTGTGTTTTTGGCGTTACAATAAACCAATCAGAGTCTCCCATTCCCTTTAAAAGCCAGTTGTGCTCGCACCGGCGGATTCATTTACATGTGAGCAGAAAGACTGAACGCTTCTCTAGAGAGGAATCCTTTTATTTTTAATATTTAAAAATATGTGTGTGCTACTGCGTGTCCCTGTGTGTGTAATAATCTGAGGCCAGGTAATTCCTACATTATGGGGACAAAATGTCCCCACAAAGATGGCAATATCCGAAATCCTTGTCCTTGTGGGGACATTTTTAGGTCCCCATGAGGAAAACATCTTATAAATCACACAGAAGGAGTTTTTTTGAGAAAGTAAAAATGCAGAATGTTTCCTGTGATGGGTAGGTTTAGGGGCAGGGGCAGTGTAGGGGGATAGAAAATACGGTTTGTACTAGGGGTGTCCATGGTTAACCGATTGACCGATTAACCGTTAAAAATTGCGTAACCGAGTGAAACATTTTACTCGGTTAAGTGGCGTCAATGACGTGCTTTGAATTTAGTTGTAATATATGTTTGCACCCCTAGAGACCGCAAGAGCGCTGCCAGACATTTGTAATATCCACAAGAAGAAGTCATGACCAGCTTTCTAAGCGGGCAATGAAGCGGGCAAAGAAAGCGTGGGAGCACTTTAAAAATGAGAGTGACGGGGCAAAATGCAAGTATTGCAATGCAGTGCTTACCGCATTTTTCAGGCTATAAGTTGCTCCGGAGTATGAGTCGCATCAGTCAAAATATGCGTCATGAAAAGGAAAATAACATACGTCGCACTGGACTATAAGTCGCATTAGGGCAGAAGCAGAGCGCGAGCCGCGCACGCTGTGCATAACGGATCAGAAGAAAGAAAGTTAAGTGAGAAACTTGTGAATGACTAGAGAAAAGAAGACGTTACTTTAACTGTAATGAAGAAAACAAAAAAGCTAATCGCGGACTGAAAGCAAGATGGCCAGAGCTGAAGGGACGAGTCCACAGATACTTGAACTCTCTGCCGGGAGAGGCTCAGCCGCGCGAGTCAAACGCTGTGTCTGTGTGAATCATTCTCGGCTGCATATTTTACTAACGTTACATGCTCTAATCGTGCAGGCGCCCTCGCGGCCACTCGCATTGCTCGTGAACTGGAGCGCATCTCATCCTAATTTAACGAAACTCAGCGTACGCCTCGCAGACATGAAATAGATCTTAAGAAACTTGAAATGTCTTTTAACAATTTAAAACGAAAAGAAATAGGCTACTCTCTGATTATGTAATCCATGATGTGCATTTCTCTCTATAGGCGCGTTCACTACGGAGATGGTGGTCGTCAAATTAATAAGCTAAAAATAACCCTGACGCACACTATGGTTAACCGAGTATTAACCGCTAAGGGCCTCAGTTAACGGTTAATGAAAAACTTGAAAACGTGCAGCCCTAGTTTGTACGGTATAAAAACCATTACGCCTATGGAAAGTCCCCATAAAACATGGAAGCACGACAGTGAGTGTTTGTGTGTGTGTGTGTGTGTGTGTGTGTGTGTGTGTGTGTGTGTGTGTGTGTGTGTGTGTGTGTTGTGCTCCCCCTATAGGCTCATTTTACTAACACACCCTTTAAATAACACAGAAATACTGCACTACTGACTTTAGAGCCGGTGTGTGTTGGTCAATGTTCAGTGGTTTTCAGTTCCTCACAATAGCAACACTCCAACAATGCTCCTGAACACACCTGGTTTAGATCAGACGCCACACACACACACACACACACACACACACACTGATGGGGGAACAGATGCGCCAGTGCATTTAAACAACGAGGAGCTGGACGTGAAAATTATAACTTGTGTAAGGCTGAAACTAGCAAAAAACACTTGTGTCGTGCCTGGTGTCTCATTACGTTTGGTGTGTGATAGAGCCCCATATGAATTATGAATATTTAATATTGTTTATTAGTAATAATATTTGTATTCAGAATTATTTAATGTTATATAATATAATAATATCTAATAATATATAATATAATATAATATCATATCATATAATATCATATGTACATTGTTTGTATTACTGTGATAATTTAATTGTCAGAAAGCAGAAGAAAAAAAAAACATTATTTAAAGCTGATATACAAAGGGACAGAAATTAGTTTATATTTTGTTTCAGGCCAAGTCTAATTTAAATGTGTATATATTACAGCTATGAAAAAATCCATCAGAAATCCAGAAAAATCCATGTTAAGTGGTCTCTTAATTTTTTACCAGAGCTGAATGTGTGTATATATATATTATACGCACAAATTGAGCTGAAAAAAAATCCTTGCTGTTGAGTTCTGGAAGCTTCTTTTCTTCCCTCTGTTCCTTCAGTCTGTCTCTCATGCACACCTTCCCTGTTACTCGGGTTGATCCGGATCACTCCTAAAAAAAAATGTCCTCTCTTCCCTAGCCTTGAGCTCTGGCATCGATAGCACGCTGGATGATATGGTCAGCCTGGTGGGGACTGATAATGCAGGCTCTCTCACACACACACACACACACACACACACACACACACACACCCCTGCACACACTCACCTGCACGAGAACATGCACAATGCAATCTCTCAGGATGAGCCCTGGTCCTAATCTGTCTCCATAGCAACGGTGTCCGGGCAGGATTCCCCGGCTGGCCTTGAGTGTGCCGCTATAGGGATCTGTCTCATGACCCAGAGCGAGCAAGGGCTTGTGTTTAGCTATCAGTGTGATCATCAGATAAAAAAATACAGCTAATTGCTTCTCAGAGAGCAAGTATTGAGCAACTGACATGGCTCCGATAAGCTTCTAGAAGAAGGAGACTCTAGCTGGAGGCCGATGTGACTCTCAGACCTCAAGCTGAGTGGTTTAAGTCTGGGTTAAGGAACAGTCGTCGTACTCAGTGTGGTACGGATGGAAAGAAGGAGGCTGTTTTATTATCTGAGCTCCAGCTGAGAATGATTTTCCTCCAACTACAATTAGAAACAACCTTCAGTGGAGATGCGTTTCAGTTTGGGCTGTTTGTGATGGGTTTAGATCAAACTTGTATGAGGATTTATATAACCATATTCACGTTCAATGGTATTTTACATGGTAACTAACCACTCAGCTTGGGGTCTGAGAGTCACTTCCTATTCAATAACTGTTTACTCGACACGTCATCCTAAATAAACCTGTGTCCGGCGCGATGACTCCGATCCTTCAAATGTTCATATTTTTGTGTAATCGACGCATCATCCTTAATAAACCCGTCTCTTGCGTGATACCTTGAACCTTTGCATATTCCGATCTAATATGATTTCTGACCTGTAATGCTGCCAGAATAATAATCCTAGACTGTGTGTTAATAGGCCAGAGGGGAACTGCACCCCGACCGAGGCCCTGTTTACACGATGTGAAAACACAGATATTTCCCTGTGTTTTGGCCTGTCAATTACACGAAAATGCCGTTTTTAATCCCAGAAAATGATTATTTCTAAAAACTCCGGCCAAAGTGGAGATTTCTGAAAATGCCGGTCATGTGTTGCCATGTGAACTGGGAGAAACAGGGTTTTAGGTTCTCAAACGTCACATTATGTGCCAGAAAATGCTTACGTCATGTGAGCGCCCTATGTTTAGATTTGTTTGATCATGGATGCTGTTAGAGGGATAGTTCACCCAAAAATGAGACTGTGATGTTTATCTGCTGACCCCCAGTGTGTCCAACATGTAGGTGTGTTTGTTTCTTCAGTTGAACACAAATGAAGATTTTTAACTCAACCGTTGCTGTGTGCCAGTCATATAATGGGGTGAATGGGTAACAAGTCTATGAGAGCAAAACACTCTTAAACATGCTGGGTTAAAAACAACCCAAGTTGGGTTGAAAATGTACAAACCCAGAATTTATGAGACGTAAACATACCAAAAAAAAATACATGGTTAGGCAACGTGCACAAAAAACCTGCTGCTCGTGACGACACATTGATTTGTTAAGACATGAGGTAAAAATGATATGAGGTAAAAAAAAAATAACATAAATACTTTTGTGTTTCTCACAGAAACCGATCGGTTCGTGTCTTAAGACATCAGTGTGTTGTCAGGAGCAGCTGGTTTTTGTGCACATTGCCTAAGCTTGTTTTTTTTGTTTGTATGTTTACCTCTCATAAGCGCCTTTCACACTGCACGTCGGACCCGCAATATTCCCGGAACATTCCCGGGTCGCCTTCTGTGTGAAAGCAACCACGTCCCGCGATTGATTACCGAATTCGACCTGGGTCGGGGACCTAGTAATATTGCGGTATTCGACCCGGGACGAGCGCTGTGTGAACAAAAGCCGAAACTAATGCCGCAACGTGTACGTAGTTATCGTGCGACTCCTAGAGCTTGTTTTTTCAATAACACAACCCTGCAGTGCCAGAAGAGCTCGTCGATGTTTTAAACGCAGAGAGTGTTCGTATACAAAAGAAACTAAAATTAAACAAGCAGAAATGTGTGCAAACTGGACACAAGTCGAGACCACGGAGCTTCTTCCTATCCGCGCTGAAGCTGAGATCGCTCGCCATTATACGTCACATCCGGATGTCACGTGTCAACTCGACCCGGGACCGTTAAGCGTTGTGTGTGAAAGCACACATATTACGGTATTTCGCTGGCAGTGAGAATGGACCAAATCTAGCGGCCTGGGAACAAATGCCGGGTCGCATTATCCGTGTATTTGCCGGAATCGCAGTGTGAAAGGGGCTTTAGACTTGTTACCCATTCACCCCATTATGTGACTGGCACACAGCAACGGTTGAGTTAAAAATCTTCATTTGTGTTCAACTGAAGAAACGAACACACCTACATGTTGGACGCACTGGGGGTCAGCAGATAAACATCTAATTTTCATTTTTGGGTGAACTAACCCTTTAAGGTGGTACTCATTTTTACTTTTGTGCACACACTTTTAACTCCACTTCGCTGTCTAACCACACAAACGAACCTCGCGTCATGTCTGTTGTTTTGAAAGGAACAGGAAGTCGTTCGTGCTATTCGTTGTTGTCGATTTTGAGGATTCTGATTGGCTTGCATGGCTTTATCCTTCTCCCTACGCTGCCGCCCATAGGTTTGCCATAGCTATGATGGTGCCTGATGGCGTATTTATGCGGGTTGATGTAAACGACTAGCCTAGAAATCTAGACGTACCCTAGTGGCAGCAAATCTAATCTGCCGTGAGTGTCGTCTAGCAACTCTCAATACACTTCTGAGCTGTAAAAACCAAACTCTGGTCGAGCCAGTCACATCGTGTATAGAGTCGGTGGGCGGGGCTTAACATAATGACGGCCGAGTTGCGTTTGCGTGCTTCTAGTAAACACAGACGCTGGCGAACAGCGGCCTTTCGAATCAGCTTTGACCGAGACTCTGGAAGACTTGGAGTTAAGCTTTTCTCTGAGAAAAGAACAAAGAACGGCACTGAAGTCATTCTTAAAAAGGGAAGATGTGTTCGAGTTTTGCCGACCGGATACGGCGAAAGTTTAATCTTCACATGTTTACTAGCTTCAACGAGCTCTGCTTCACCTTTGTTGCTCTGGTTGGTTGTAGCGCTATCCTATCGCGTGCAGAGGGAGTTTGACAGACAGCCGTTTATCCGCCCCTCGGATTGAGCTGTCAATGGTGAGTTTCCAGACCAAACATCTTGATGTGGGTCTGGCTTGTCAGGCTAGTAAACAACAACTTTTTTGAAAACGATGGTATGTGCACGATGTTATTTTTGAAAATGGGGATGAAATATTCATTTTTCTATTCATTTCTCATAGCTCGTCCCTTCACTATGTGTAAACGTGGCCTGAGTCTGGTTTCTCCCAAGGTTTATTTTTCTCCATCATGCCCTGATGGAGTTTTGGTTCCTTACTGTCGCCTTTGGCTTGGCTTGCTCAGTTGGGGGACACAAAAAATTCAATTTAAGTTTTCAAATTATTATCCAAATAAAATGAATTACTAAATTAACTGTATCAACTTTATTACTGCTCGGCCCACCATCGCTATTTGATGAATTGAAATGAGCTGATGACATTACCGTTTTCTCCAGAACGACTGTATAGCCGAAGCTATGTGTAGAAGCGTCTGCCTAGTGCTTGATTTATACACCTGTGGCCATGAAGTGACTGAACACCTGAGCGATTTAGACGGGTGTCCCTATACTTTTGGCAATATAGTGTATAACTGTGCACAGGACTACAATAACTTATGTTTGATTGGATGATGTACCCCAAAAATAGGATAATGTAACACCTCCCAGACGAGACTTTGTCCCTGTTGAGGTTAATGAGTTAGAACAGGTGCAAGTCGGCTAATGAGGGGACGATACTACACCTGTTTCATAATCAACCCTACTTCATGGAACCATGCAAAACAAGCCAAACACCTCACAGCTGAAACTTTAGAATGATTGCTTAGTTCCGATGATCTCTTTTCTAAAAATAATTACACTTTTTTTTTGTTCCAAAACCATCTGTTCATGATGTCCACATATCCACTGTCTTGGAGCTGGTTTCTTGGATGAGAAATGCTCAATCGTGAGAATGTCCTTATTATAAATCTGTCGTTTTTAGCGAGGTGTGTTATTGCCAGATATCCACTGCTGTGTGTTTGCCTGAGCTGTCTGCCATCTCACAAGGAATAAATCGTATTAAACTAGTTGAAATGAGCACAGTAATGTTTAATGAGCACCCTTGCTGATGAAAAAAAGCTATTTTACGTCTCTTAAAGATATTGCCTTATCTGCCCCCCTCACTCTTTCTCCATTTATCTCTCGTATATATTGAAGTGTCTTCTCTTCTCTGGGCCTCTGAGAGAATTGAAGTTAGGATAAATATTGATAGAAGCTAGAAGTCACTTAGTATTAAGTTATTTTCCCTACTTTTTTAGCATCGGCGTAGTGAATTAAGCTCGAGAGGCGCTTCTGTTTGCAGCTGCGTTTGTGCAGTGAATGCAACACGTCAAAGGCTCACGTATGCATCCTTTAATCATTTTGGCAATGCTTTTGTAGTGCAGATCCACAGGCATTGTGCTGAAAAGGCAGTAGATTTGTGGCAGTAGTTCACACCTTTGGATTATTAGGCCAAATCTCAGGTATTACAGGATTACATGGGATTATTGTCACACTGGATTATTAGTTCAAGACACCACATGGTGTTGTGATGTTACATGGCCTGCGGATCTGTGTGTTTTATTGCTCCAAATTAGACATTTTTATACATTTACTGTAGGAATTGCAATCTAACAGAAGGAATTGGATGTATTTATTTTATACATTTATGTCTAGCTCAGTGGTTCTCAAGCTTTTCGACTTAAATGCCCCCAACCCATTCACAATTTCTACCCAATTAAATATTTAGAGCTTGACATAGATTTAGAGCGGTTTAAAGAAAAAGTTGTCAGCCACCACCAGGGTTTTTGATCATTTTCACAGAAATGTAATGGCCCATAGAATATTTTATTGTATGAATATTCAAGCATGCAATATATCAACAACAACAACAAAAAAGAGCACACCCTCTTCTTTTAAACAACAACAAAAAATGTTTTATTCTAGCTTCATGCATTCCTTTTTATCAACACTTGAATATGGGTCAGTTTTGTTTAAAAAAAGCAACATTTTGATAGCCTGACAAGCCAGACCCACATCAAGATGTTTGGTCTGGAAACTCACCATTGACGGCTCAATCCGAGGGGCGGGATAAATGGCTGTCTGTCAAACTCCCTCTGCACGCGATAGGATAGCGCTACACCAACCGGAGCAACGACGGTGAAGCAGAGCTCTCTGACTGATTAAACATTCGCCGTATCCGGTCGGCTAAACTCAGAACACATCTTCCCTTTTTAAGAATGACTTCAGTGCCGCTCTTTGTTCTTTTCTCAGAGGAAAGCTTAACTCCAAGTCTTCCAGAGGCGCGGGCAGAGCTGATTCGAAAGACCGCCGCCGTTCGCCAGTTTCTGTGTTTACTAGAAGCACGCAAACGCAACTCGGCCGTCGTCATTATGGCCCCGCCCGCCGACTCTATACACAATGTGATTGGGCCGTCCAGATTCTGAGGAATACAGCTCAGATAGGTATTGAGAGTGCCTAGACGACACTTGCGGGCAAATTAAATTTATCTGCCGCTAGGGTGCGTCTAGATTTCTAGGTTAACATTTTGAACCAAAAGCTGAGAAAATCACATTTTTGTGAAAGACTGACTCCAGATCAGATTCAGGGATGACCAAATATAGATAGAGTGTATGGAGATCGAGTCCATCAACACCCCTAATGCCTCACAGTCCTAGAGCTCGTTATGGGTCCACGTTTCATTCAGAAACATTAGGCAGTTTTGATTCATATATATGCTGTTTAATGTTGATGTTCGCGGTATTTTACATATACATCTGTACTGTAAAAAATATTTAGAAAAACAGTTACCTGGTTGCCTTAAAATTTTGAGTTCATTGAAATTAAAATTTTGAGTTAATACAATGAACATTTTTGAGATTCAATAACTGTAAGCATATTGGGTAATTGTGTGTTTTATTTCTGATGACGCAGTGAAACATGCCAAATAGTGCTATTTTCAAGAATTATCAAATTTTTTATGTGGTTCAGATACAGTAAGATTTCCTTCATTGTATCAACTCAAATGTTTAATTTCAATAAACTCAAAAATTTAAGGCAACCAGGTTACTTACTTTTTTAACTTAAACCAACAAAAACCAACAACAATTTTTTTACAGTGTGTTTACATATCATCGCTTGTTTTTTTGCCTCTTCTTCGCCTGTGTTTTGTAGTTACATCATACCGATGATATTCTAATATTTAATCGTGTTGAGCTATATAATTCGCCATCTCAAAGTACTCTGGACAAAGACAAAAATATATAGCACTGGCCTGGTTTTTTTTTGGATATTTTACTGCAAAAAATCTTACATATTGCTATAGCTTACATATTGCTATTGCTTTAATTAATGCTATAGAATTATTCATTATTATGTTAACTAAAGTAGTTAACTAATGTTAACTTACATTAAACCTCATTATAAAGTGTACATTTGTACATGTAAAATAGCATATATAAAGAAATGAATGATCATTATCTTATTATCATTATATAAAGTCACAATAAAGAGTTTCAGTTGTTTATTGAGCTGTTATTTATTTATAATTTGTTTCAGCTTGGTGAGGACACCTTTAATCGGGCCAAGCTGCTTAATGTTGGCTACACGGAGGCTCTGAAAGACGCAGAATACGACTGCTTCATTTTCAGCGATGTGGACCTAATCCCTATGGATGACCGGAACCTCTACCACTGTTACGACCAGCCCCGTCACTTTGCCATTGCCATGGACAAATTCGGCTTCAGGTAACATTAAATATCAAATTGTAGGACACACTGTATTTGATATATCATTTCATCCCACTTTTATAGTTCTGGTCCCTTTTGATACATAAATAATCAGAACTCATATAAAATAAGCCTGAAAATGCAATAAAATAAAATCAGTGGCATGTTTTATATGATATATTTAATATCTTAGCCCGAGTTTATTACAAATATGCTGGGCTGCATTTGTTGCTATTTACATATATATGAATAGATGCCATGTCTGTATGTGTCTTTGTTTCTTTGCAGAGAACAGAGTCAGTTAATCAAACAGCCAAAGCTTGAGGGCTGTCTGTCAAAACCTGTGCGTCTGATGATTAATTGCTTTTTTTTTCCACTATAGGGAAGATATATGTCTTAAGACGCTTTGTCATCTTGAGAATGCGGCTGAATTATTATGTATCAAAAGTTAATTTGTCAGGTGCTGTGCCAGTCTAGACAGACCTGGAGCTTTGGCGAGCATGTGTATTCATTTTTCAAGGCAGACAATTATTTAGCTGAGACATACCAGTTCTCTATAAATGTAAGAGCTGGAGATATTAAAACAATGGTTCTCCGTATTACGTCTTTTTATATATATATATATATTCTCAAACTTGAAATGAATTTGGTCTGTCTTCTGTCGGCAGAAGACACATTGTCCTTTGCTCCATGGTGTTTAATTTCCTGTCTTTGTGTGAGGGGCCGAAAGGGCCAAGACAATCTTAAATCTGTGACATCCTCAGGGAATTCACTTTCTGAAATCAACCTCAATCTTAAAATGTGAGCCATGTTGGAAAGTTAGTACTATAACTAGTTAACAATCAGTTGAATGTATGTGTAACACATTTAATGAAAGCCAAATAATATATATTATTATTATTATTATATTTGCATGTTTTTAATTTGTTATATTGGTCTTATTTAATTCTATAAACTATAATACTGATCTGTCAACATTGTCGATATATGATAAATTAAAATAAGCTGATAACATCACTGCTTTCGACAGAACGACGGTACAGCCAGATCAAATTTTTTTGCAATATTGTCCTGTTTAACAATGTGAAGCTGCTTTGAAACAATCGTCATTGTAAAAGAGCTATATAAATAAAGTTGACTGTTTGATTGATTGATTATATATTACTGAACTGTATACATTATACTGTTGTAACAAGTTCGATATAGTAAGGAAGGAAGAGGACACAGGGGTCGGCTGGACTGTTGATGCGTATCTTTATTTTCTCTTTCTCAATGTCAATAACACACTTCTTCGTGTGTTCTCAGTCAAACTCATAAGCAACAATAACTTCCGGTTCGCGGCACTTCCGGCTTCCGGGTAAACTCAGTCTCTGTGTTCTCGCACCAACAGTCCGACTCTCTTTCTCCTCGGTCTCCGGTTCCACCGATCTCTTATACCGTCCCCGCGCTCATTACTGGAACGAGAGACAGGTGTTATTAATCTGCTTCCAACCCACTCACTTACCGCTTGTCCCGCGGCTCTCTCTCCCGCTGCAGACCTCGCTGAACCACGCCCCCCTTGCCACATACCCCCACCGCCCGACTCAGGCCGGGGAGCCGTCCGGCCTGCAGCCCCCCCCACCCCCCCACCCCCCCACCCCCCCATTTCTGGAGAGGAAGTCGGCCACAGCCATCTGAGCACCCGGCCTGTGGACCACCTGGAACTTAAAAGGCTGAAGAGCTAGATACCAACGGGTGATCCGCGCGTTGGTATCCTTCATGCGGTGGAGCCATTGGAGAGGAGCGTGGTCCGAACAGAGGGTGAACTCCCGCCCCAGAAGGTAGTAGCGGAGGGTGAGAACGGCCCACCTGATGGCAAGGCACTCCTTTTCGATGGTGCTGTACTTAGCTTCCCTCTTGGAGAGCTTGCGGCTGATGTACAGCACCGGCCGCTCTCCCCCCTCCACCTCCTGGGCCAGGACTGCGCCCAGCCCCCTGTCCGACGCGTCAGTCTGCAACAGAAAAGGGAGAGAAAAGTCAGGGGAGTGTAAAAGCGGCCCGCCACATAGAGCAGCCTTAACTCGGGTGAAGGCCTGCTGGCACGGCTCCGTCCATTGGACCGTATCTGGTAGCCCCTTTCTAGTAAGGTCAGTCAAAGGGCTGGTGAGGTCCGAATAATTTGGTATAAACCGTCTATAATATCCCGCCAGCCCCAAGAACTGCCTTACCTCCTTTTTGGTCTTGGGTCTCGGACAGGTTGCAATTGCGGCGGTCTTATCAATTTGGGGACGCACCTGTCCATGACCCAAGTGGAAGCCCAGATATCTTACCTCCACCCGCCCAATTGCACACTTCTTCGGATTGGCCGTGAGCCCCGCTCCCCTCAGCGACCTCAAGACCGCCCTGACATGCTGCATATGCCGCTGCCAATCGTGACTGTAAATCACGATATCGTCCAGGTAGGCAGCAGCATATGCGGCATGGGGACGCAAAATCCTGTCCATGAGGCGCTGAAAGGTAGCGGGTGCCCCGAACAAGCCGAAGGGAAGCGTGACGAATTGGTGTAATCCAAACGGCGTGGTGAAAGCTGTCTTTTCTTTGGACAATGGAGACAAGGGGATCTGCCAATAGCCCTTCGTTAAGTCCAATGTCGAATAAAATCGAGCCGTGCCCAGCCGATCAAGCAACTCGTCAACCCGCGGCATTGGATACGCGTTGAATTTCGACACTGCGTTCACCTTGCGGTAGTCCACACAGAACCTGACCGAGCCGTCGGTCTTAGGGACCAAAACGATCGGGCTCGCCCAGTCACTGTTGGACTCCTCTATTACTCCCATATCGAGCATTGCCCCTAATTCTTCCTGAACTACTTTTTTCTTGTGTTCAGGTAAGCGATACGGCCGGCTGCGAACTACCACGCCCGGCTCGGTCTCGATATGGTGCTGAATTAAGTTGGTACGTCCCGGTAGGGGCGAAAACACGTCGGCGAACTCCGCCTGTAGTTTTGATAGATCAGTGAGTTGGGACGGTGAGAGGTGATCTCCCCCAGGGGCCAGCGCGACCGATTGTGCTTTGATGCTCGCCTCTGGCCCGAGATCATCCTCTCCCCCGATCACCGTCGCCAACAACACTGATTCCACCTCATTCCATTTCTTAAGGAGATTGAGGTGGTATATTTGACGTGCCCCGTTCCTATCGGACCGTATCACTTCATAATCGAGGTCTCCAACCTGTCGTGCGACCTCAAACGGCCCCTGCCACTTCGACATTAATTTAGAGCTCGATGTAGGGAGTAATACGAGCACTTTCTCTCCCGGTGTGAATTTGCGTAGTCTCGTACCCCTGTTATACGACCGGCTTTGGCTGTCCTGGGCTTGCAACAAATTCTCCCTAGATAGCCGCCCCAAGGTGTGGAGTTTTGTTCGCAAGTCCAGCACATATTGAATTTCGTTCTTGGCCAAAGAAGGCCCCTCCTCCCAAGTTTCTCGTAGGACGTCCAGCACCCCCCGGGGCTGCCGTCCGTAGAGAAGCTCGAAGGGGGAAAACCCTGTGGAGGCTTGCGGGACCTCTCGCACAGCGAATAAGAGGGGTTCTAACCGAGCACAATTTTTGGCATCTTCCTGTACGAATTTACGGATCATGGATTTAAGAGTGCGATTAAACCGTTCGACCAAGCCGTCTGTTTGTGGGTGATAGACGCTTGTTCGAATGGATTGCCCAATAATCCGTACAATTCGCTTAACGTGCGTGACATAAACGTCGTGCCTTGATCAGTGAGGATTTCCTTCGGAATCCCCACTCGGGAGATTAAACGAAACAGTGCGTCCGCAACACTCTTCGCAGAGATGTTGCGGAGAGCCACTGCTTCCGGATACCGTGTTGCGTAGTCCACGATAACTAGCGCAAAACGATGTCCGCGTGCGGATCGCTCTAATGGCCCGATGAGGTCCATCGCAATTCTCTCGAAGGGGACCTGCATTAATGGTAGGGGGCGCAATGGCGCTTTTGGGGCGGCCAGTGGGTTCACCAACTGACATTCAGGACAAGACGCGCACCACCTGCGCACATTGTCATGAATGCCTGGCCAAAAAAATCGGGTCATTAAACGATTCAGCGTGGCCGCCTGTCCCAGGTGGCCCGCCATCGGGTTAGAGTGAGCCGCCTGGAAAAGCATTTCCCGGCGGCTCTTTGGTACTAACAACTGGGTTGTATCCACTTTTGTCTGAGCGTCTTGGGTCACTCGATACAACCTATCCTTAATTATGGCAAAATAAGGATACGTGACGGGCAATGCGGGTTGGAGGGACTGACCGTCGATAGTGCGGACCTGTTGAAAAGCATGTTTTAGAGTCTCATCTTGAGACTGCTCCAGAGGGAAGTCATCGCGGTCCGAGAGAATCAGTCTCTCAACCCCGCTCGGTTCCTCTGAAGCTGTTCCCAAGGGTCCCGTATCAGTCTCGCCAACCTGCACTCGCACCGCCCCGTTCCTAGCCTTGTTTTCCCAAGCGGCATCCGCGCATAACGACCCCAATAACGCCGAAAAGGCGGGCCAATTCGTCCCCAGAATTAGCGGATGCCGGAGGTGGGGACTAACCGCCACCTCAACACTATGCTTTTTCCCCCTAAACTGTATCGTGACTGGGACAACCGGATATTCCACCACATCCCCGTGCACACACCGCACCTTAACCATGCGGCTTGTATCCAATGCCCCAGGCTGCATCAGGCTTTGATGGATCGAGGTTTGGTTACATCCTGAATCCACCAAGGCCTGATATGTACCCCCCTTGATACTTACAGGAATTTGGTACTCTCCTGCTTGATCGGGGGTGGTCCGCTGGACGTCCGGGATCCGGATCATTGTCCCGATGTCCATCCTCGGACATCGGTCCACAAAATGATCCGGATCACCGCACCGCCAGCAGGCCAGCCCAGGCTTACCCGCCACCCCTGCGGCGGGGAGTGGGTTGGAAAATGAGCGCGGGGAGGGTGTGAAACCGGAGCCATTGTCGCCACCCGCCCCTAGCGGCCCCGCCCCCCTGGGCGGAGCCCGCGAACTCCCTGACGGTCCTGGGCCCATCCCACCCCGGCCTCCGGGGGGAACGCGAGGAGGGCCTGGAGGACGGGACCTGGGGAGAGGGACAGGGCGAGAGGGAGAGACAGAGGGGGGAGAGAGAGAGGGAGAGATTAGTAGGGGCTCGCCGACCCCCGGGCACGCCACCAGATTGTCCTCCGCCAGGTTGATGGCCGTCGTCAGCGACGTGGGCCGGTGGCACTGGACCCACTCGGCGGTCTTCTTGGGTAGCCGAGCGATAAACTGCTCCAGTACCACCAGATCGACGATGTGGTCCACGTCGCTTCCACCGGCCAATAGCCATTTGCGGCACGCGTCCCGGAGCTGTTGGGCCATCGCGAATGGTCGGCCGGCCTCGCCCCACTCCAGCGAGCGGAACCTCTGGCGGTGCTGCTCTGGGGTCCGGCCGACCCGCTGGATGATGGCCCTCTTCAGGTCTTCATATTCCAGGAGGTTCGCCACCGGCAGTTGTTGGGCGGCCGCCTGGGCTTCTCCGGTCAGCAGAGGAATGAGGCGCACCGGCCACTGTGCCCGGGGCCACCCGCAGGCCTCCGCGGCCTTCTGAAATAGGTCTATGAAGGCCTCGGGATCGTCCTGTGGCCCCATCTTGTGTAGGGGCACGTGGACCGGTGCGCTGGCGAGCCCGGCGGCTTCGGTGCGAACCTCCCGGTCGATCCAGCTCCGGAACCTCTCGCGGTCCTCTTGCTGGCCGCGGACGATGGCCTCGAAGCGGCGCTCCTGGTCCGCCCGCAGGTCCATCATGGACTGGTGTTGCTCCTGATGGAGGGCCGCGAGAGAGGTGATGATGTCCGCAAACGGCGAGGCGGAGGGCGTTGGTGTTGTCATGGCGGCGGCGCGGTCCTACTTCCTTCCCGGGTTTCGGCACCAGTGTAACAAGTTCGATATAGTAAGGAAGGAAGAGGACACAGGGGTCGGCTGGACTGTTGATGCGTATCTTTATTTTCTCTTTCTCAATGTCAATAACACACTTCTTCGTGTGTTCTCAGTCAAACTCATAAGCAACAATAACTTCCGGTTCGCGGCACTTCCGGCTTCCGGGTAAACTCAGTCTCTGTGTTCTCGCACCAACAGTCCGACTCTCTTTCTCCTCGGTCTCCGGTTCCACCGATCTCTTATACCGTCCCCGCGCTCATTACTGGAACGAGAGACAGGTGTTATTAATCTGCTTCCAACCCACTCACTTACCGCTTGTCCCGCGGCTCTCTCTCCCGCTGCAGACCTCGCTGAACCACGCCCCCCTTGCCACAACTGTATTTGTTTATTGGTGTAATTACTGCATTTATGCCCCTGGAGCACTTCAGCAGTCGTGCGTCTCAAGGGTATATCTGTGGCAATAGCCAACAATACATTGTACGGGTCAAAATGAAGAATAATTTTTCTTTTATGCCAAAAATCATACAGATATTAACATCATGTTCCATAAATATATTTTGTAAATGTCCTACGGTAAATATATTTTAAAAAAAGTAATAGTAATACGCATTGCTAAGGATTTCATTTGGACACCTTTAATTTGATTTGAGATTTTTTTGCATATAAATTTGTTACATTTATATAGTAGCTCTTTTCTGGGTACTCAAAGCGCTTTACGTAGAATGGGGGCAACGCAGAAACTCCTGCAGGATGTACAGAAGATGAAATAACTGTGATTGTAAAGTGGACATGAGGAAACTTTCTCCAAGTGCCTCAAAGCTGCAACGTTTGCTACAGATTTCTGCTCATCCTTGAGATGAGCAGAAATAAGATGAACACGTCATGATGTTATTTAAAACATAGGAAATAGTTTGAGTGGTCATGTTCATACAGGCACTTTTGACCGGGTATATTACTGTCATTAATATGGCAATCTGTGTTTGTTTGGACAGACTTTAATAAGTTCATTTAATCGGTCTCTGATCGAATCTCAACCACCACCAATGTGCTTCATCCACCTCACCTGGATGATGCGACGGCAGCCATTGTGTGCCAGAACACCCACCACACATCAGCAGTGGAGAGGAGACAGAGTGATTAAGCCAAGGGGGATGATTAGGAGGCCATGACGGCCAATGGGAAAATTTGGCCAGGATGCCGGGGTTACACCCCTACTATTTTTCTGAAGGACATCCTGGGATTTTTAATTAAGAGTCAAAGCTCGGTTTAACATCTCATCTGAATGATGATGCTTATTGACAGTATACGACAATTCACCATGACGTCACAACAGTAATAAACGCTCTTCCGGGTGGCAAAAGCCGAAGCATTCCTATGGCAACGCTAGTAAATTGCAGACATAGTTAACATGATTATTAAGGGACTGATTAACTAATTCAGGAGATAGCAATACATGAAATGCCTAACCTTGCTCCAGTAGATGTAGCACTAGTCTACTACCATCATTTTTAAATGAGCCTCAGCCTACCATTGAGTAGTTATTTTAGTGACTGTTGCTGTTTGACTTACAATACATTAGGCTATCGTAGATGGTCTATTTCCCTGTTATCTAACTTAAAAGGCTATGATGGTTTTCTGTTGCTGTGAGTCGGATCAGATGGCACAGACGTGAGCTTCTGATGGTCAAAAGGATAGCGCGCTGTAGACTAGTTTTACCAGTTAATCGCCCATCCAAGTACTGACCAGGCTCAGCCCTGCTTAGCTTCGGCGGGAAACCAATCTTATGAAAGATCAGATATCATTGGAAAGTGTTCAATCCCCTGTGGGAGGACTCTGGGTCTCTGTAGAATCACTCATACAAGATGCAATTTTGTCAAATTCAGATGCTTCAGTTGGCTGACTAAAGGGCTTAGTTCAGAGAACTGAACCTTCAGAATGAGTTTCCACTCTACACTTGAATCCAAAATCTAATCTAATGAGAATCCAAAGCCTTTAACCATACATTGCAAATGGACACGGACAAGAATAGACTGTTTGAGCTATAGCCATTAGCGAAAGTGTTATTGGTGATAGTAGGGTCTTGTGCGCTCAGTTTTGACACTTGATGCTCGATTGTGTTTCAGCTGACTGTGGTCTGTCCCTTCTTGCAGGCTGCCCTATGCAGGGTACTTTGGAGGGGTGTCTGGCCTTAGCAAAAAACAGTTTCTCAAAATCAATGGCTTCCCAAATGAGTACTGGGGCTGGGGAGGTGAAGATGACGACATTTACAACAGGTGAGTCCATAAATATGTCATCTTTCTCTCTTATACTGTAAGTGACTTATGGGTCCTGTACACTGTGCGATTTTTCAAAATCCTTTGCGAATGTCCCCTGTCAGACTGTACGAACATGATCCCCGATGTAAGCCATGTCACACTGTAAGATCTCAGTTGGCATTTATGTCAGACTGCACGATAGTGAAGGCGCGCTAAAAACGGACGCGCGCAAGAAAACTCACCCGGAGCTTTATATCATCAATGAATGACGCGTTCGGTGACAGTGAGCTGCATTACGGGACTGAAATGCTGGCTACAGAGAAATCTCTAGCTCTCGTTTTGGTCATAGTTTGTCTTGAAAAACGGAGATATTTTACTGTTGTCGTAGGAGAAGTCACACTGCAGGATTCTGTGCGGCAAATCTTCTGACACTGCCAGAAATTCGTCTGAGGTAAAATTTGATCGCAGCGCTCATTAATCGGCTGCCGGTGAACATGTCAAACTAACGACCAAAGACGTCAGATTTTAGCCTAGGATCTGAGGAATCTTTTAGGATTTGCTAAATTTGTCTCAGACGGCCAAATCGTGGGCAAAATCGCACAGTGTGCACCCGGCTTTAGTCCTTTATGTCATGATAAAGTCATGATAAAATGAAAGTAATGTCAGATCTTTTCTCCCATATTGTGACATAAACCAACCCAATATAACATAATGACCACTGACAGGTGAAGTAAATAACTCTGATTATCTCTTCATCACGGCTCCTGTTAGTGGGTGGGATATATTAGGCAGCAAGTGAACATTTTGTCCTCAAAGTTAATGTGTTAGAAGCAGGAATAATGGGCAAGCGTAAGGATTTGAGCGAGTTTGACCATCAGAACTGGACCACGGAGCAATGGAGGAAGGTGGCCTGGTCTGAGGAATCACGTGTTCTTTTACATCACGTGGATGGCCGGCTGCGTGTGTGTGGCTTACCTGGGGAACACATGGCCCCAGGATGCACTATGGGAAGAAGGCGAGCCGGCGGAGGCAGTGTGATGCTTTGGGCAATGTTCTGCTGGAAAACCTTGGGTCCTCCATCCATGTGGATGTTACTTTAACACGCTCCACCTACCTAAGCATTGCTGAGACCATGTTCAGCCTTTCATGGGAACGGTATTCTGGTGGCTGTGGCTCTTCCAGCAGGATAATGCTCCTGACACAAAGCACAAATGGTTCAGGAATGGTTTGAGGAGCACAATAATGAGTTTGAGGCGTTGACTTGGCCTCCAAATTCCCCAGATCTCAATCCAGTCGAGCATCTGTGGAATGTGCTGAACAAACAAGTCCGATCCATGGAGGCCTCACCTCACAAATTACAGGACTTAAAGGATCTGCTGCTAACATCTTTGTGCCAGATACCACAGCACACCTTCAGGGGTCTAGTGGAGTCCATACCTCGATGGGTCAGGACTGTTTTAGCAGCAAACACAATATTAGGATCATAATGTTATGCCTGATCGGTGTATATCCGAGTTTAATGGATTATTTAAAAAAAATAACAAATGCTGATCAGGTTTTGAGATGTGGCCGTTGCACTGAAAACCAGAGGCAGATGATCCTGTATCATCAAGTCATAAGTCCTGCATATGTCACTAGAGAGAAGTCTGTTGTTTCACCAGAAAAAATTGGATGGATGTTTCATAATTAATATTAATAACATGTATTTTGAAAATAGATTGGGTAATTTTTCTATTAATATTGACTTTAAATAAGAAGTTTCAAACTGGTGTGGAGAAAGTTTGATGGAATTATGCAAATATATGTATTTTTGATTTATTGTTATTTGAGATATTTTTAAAGGGATCCCTCGCAGAAGGATTGTAACAGGTTCATTTTGCTTGTCAGAATATTTTTCTGAACAACAAAGAGTAGTTGTATGGTTGTCCACTGTTTTTGTTAATGAGGTCTAATTCATTTCATTTGTATGTTGCTTTGGACTCGTTTGATAAGATATTCTTCCACCAAACCAGTTTCACACCAGTTTGTCAGATGGTTGATAACATGTACAGCAGAACAAGTAAGGCAAAGCAGACGCACACCTCTTTGAGGTGCAACTTGCGGGAAAAACTTGAATTAAAAGCTTTCTTAAGCATAGCATGGCATTTATTTACCAACGTTTTACTCTCCATTTTGTAAAACTCTACCTTGGCAAATGCTACTAGCCAAAAGGTTGATCAATAAATGCCATGCTGTGCTGAAGAGAGTGTGCAGTTTTCTCTTTTAATAAAATACAGCACCACAATTTGAGGTAAGTGAGCAGCAAAGTCGAGGCAATTAAAAATTAAAAAAGCTTCAAAGGTTTTATTTAAATTATGTATTAGTCTAAGCTCTTTTCTTAAATTAAAAAGAAATAAAATAAAAAATGTTAGTGGTAGGCTAGTGGTTCTTGCTGGTGATTCCAGAAACAAACCTTTTAAAAGGTGATTTATATGCTGTCAAAATGCACATATTTATGATTATTTATTGACGTTTTTTGCATGTCATTTGTGACACATTTTGGTTGATGATTGATGTATCACATCGGTATAATATTTCCAAGTTTTTCGATGGCTACCCTTTGCACTGTTTCTTGGCAAACGTTGGCCGACTTTCCGGGATGTCATTTTGTTTTGAGGTCTGGTAGACAGGGTTTGAAATGTTGTAGACAGGCTTTTTAAAAAGTCATGAGTAAGCATGCGTCATCAGAAACAGTCACTTTGTCGCTGAATAGTGTCTTTGCGCTGTTTCTAGGTCTTTTTCTTTCTCAGCTCTGCACTGGATATATATTCTCACCGCTCAAAAATCTAGACCATGTCCAGACAGAAACGTGTGAATAGACGACGCTCTGCTGCCTGATGCCTGTCCCTCCAGATAATGAATAGCTGCGTGTTCACTAGCTATCATTTTTCCACGCTCAGGTGATGAGAGAGCAAAACCTGCAGTATATCAGGGCACGCACGCTCCTGCAACAGAGATAACACTCGTGGAGAAATGTCCCATCACTCTTTTCAGTTGTTTGGGGTTGCATTGACGGCAGATGGCTGAAAAACTGGATGGTGTGATAAAGCACACTTCTCACATTATCTCTTTCTGCCTTTTCCAACTGCTTTTGTGACATGATTAGATAGATTACATAAGTAAAAATAAGCTTTGAAAAGCAAGAGCTTCCCCTGAGACCTCGAGCTGAGCTGCTTTTATTGGGAGATTATAAATAACTCAATGGTGTTTTGAAGGAGATTATTTTTTGTGGCTTTTATTACGTATATTGCATGTATATTTATTATCTTTTGGACATTCTTACTGTTCATTGTATGGTTTAGTTGTGTTGAAATGATCACCCTTGCCAGGACAATAAATTAAAAAACGCTCACCGGTTGCTCACCAGGGCTGCATTGATCAAAAATACAGTAAAACAGTAATATTGTGAAATTTTACAGTTATTTAAAATTGAATAACTGTTCTATTTGAATATTTTTTTAAACGTAATATGCAATTCTTGTGATGGCATCATTATTATGAATATTGAAAATTGTTGTGCTGCGACTACATTTTTGGGGATTGGGATGCTTGATAAATAGACAATTCAAACAGCATTTATTTAAAAAATAAAAAAATTATCCCAAACTTTTGAACGGTAGTGTAAATATTAAATATGTACACACTTATCCATGTCTGGGATGTTACTGCATCATACTTTAACCTTAAGTGGCCATGCATTCATTCTTTCTTGTTGTCTTGAGATCTCAAACAAACATAAGTTGTGATCTTTTTTCGAAAAAATGTGTAGAAAAAACAACTTTTGAGATAATTGAAAAATATTGTTAATTATATGTAGAAATCATGAGAAAATTAAAGGATTAGTTCACTTCAAAATTAACATTTCCTGATAATTTGCTCACCCCAATCTCATCCAAGATGTTTATATCTTTATTTCTTCCGCCGAAAGAGCTTCAGAGGCCGATCTGATCTCTGACCGATCCCAGAGGAATAGGGTCTGATCTAGACTAACCTTCAGACATTTTCTTAATTTTTTTTTATTTATATACTTTTTAACCTCAAATGTTTGACTTCGTAGTTCTTTGTCATGGCGTATGACGTCCTCACGTCGGAAAGGTCACGCGTGATGTATGTGAAAGAACCAACCCAAAACGAACGGGCAAAAACTAAATCAAACGCCCTTTACAAAAATGAAGGTAAAACAATGACGTCGGACAATTTTGAAATTGGAGGAGAACATGAGATGGAGTTTTTCTGCACTGGGGTCGGTACTTCCACCAGCGTGACCTTTCTGATGTGATGAACAACAACACCAAAGTCGAGCATTTGAGGTTAAAATGTATATAAAGTTTTTTGTTGTTGTTGTTTAAATGGGATCTTCTCCTCTGGGATCGGTCCGAGCCTCTGAAGCTCTTCCTCTGAAACTGTATTGATTTGGACCTTCAGCCGGCGGTTCCCATCGAAGTCCATTATGTGGAGAAAAATCCTGGAATGTTTTCCACAAAAAGCTGAATTTCTGTTCAACTGAAGAAAAAAAAGACATGAATATCTTGGATGAGATGGGGGCGAGGAAATTATCAGGACATTTTCACTTTGAAGTGAACTAATCCTTCATTAAGTTCATAAGTTCATGACAATGCAGTGCAGAAAATAATGATGCATTGCCTTACACAGTATACAATAAAGTGACTTTTAATTGAAAGAAATACAGCATGCGTTTAAAGCGAAACATTTAATAAAAATACAATTTAAATGGTAAAATAGATGAATTCATACACTCTCTAAAAAAAAAGACCAGTAACTGTTTAAATGCTTCTGAGAAATGTAGTTCCACCAAACACTGTTGACTTGATCCAGCTTTGATATATCCCTGAAGGATGAGTGTGTGCTGTTTCTCAGACAGGGTGGCGATACAGTGGCCTAAAGTGCAGTCAGCTGTGAGCAGTCCTTCAAAGATAAGATGTGAGAGTAAAAGGCCTGTGGACCCAGCTGTGTGTTCTGCTTCGAATTCCCTGTCTGACTGGTGGAGAGACATGCGCAGAGTTTAGGTCCTCTGCACTGTAAAAAATATTGTTGGTTTAACTTAAAAAAGTGTTGAAATGAAACATTTGATACAATGGAGGAAATTGGCTTAATAAACAGAAAATCAAAATATTATTGTATCTCAACCACATAAAAAAATTATAAATCATGCAAATAGCACTATTTGGCATGTTTCACTGCGTCATCAGAAATAAAACACACACAATTACCCAATATGCTTACAAAATCTTTCAATAATATTTGAATAAAGGTTGTCGAATCTCAAAAATGTTCATTGTATTGAATCAAATTTTTAATTTCAATTGAACTCAAAATTTTAAAGCAACCTGGTAACTTATTATTATTTATTTTTTTACAGTGTGGGTGGAGGTTTACTCCAACATACTGTCACTTCTCAAAAATGTTAGCTAATTTAAACTAATCTAAAATGTAGCTAATATAAGCAATTTTAGAACGGTAAGATTTTGTAAATGTTTTTAAAGAAGTCTCTTCTGCTCAAGGCTGCTTTTATGTCATTAGAAATACAAAAAATCTGTAATATTGTGAAATATTATAAAAAGGGGTGGTTCCGTGTTTTTTTTCTAGGCTTGGTTGTGTTTATGGAGCGCAGTATAACATGTCTTAATAATAATTTTTTTCTTCTATTCTCCCTTTATTCCACACCGCTGTCTCCACTGTCCTTTGAACGGCTCGTTTGCTTCCTGCTTCTATGAAGCTCATCCCTATGAATAACACAATGGTCTTAGATTGGTCAGATGGCCAAATGTAGTTTCCTGTATTTTTATTGGCTGAAGTGCCGAGCACAGGTTGTCGGAAACGCCACGCCCCTTCCCATTACGGGCAGAAGTCACATCTGCGGAGACTAGCAAGGGTTTATGATGTCACCAACCCAGGAAGAAGCTCGTTGTAGTCCAAACCGGCCATTTTTGTAGGCAATAAACTGCCATAACTTTAAAAGACAATATCTCCGTTTGCATTGAACTTTCAGCGCTGTAACTTTGCAGATACTGTTTATGCTCAAGCGGCGACATTACACACTAACTAAAGTTACAAAAGTGAAATCGCATGCAACCACCCCATTAAAATATAAAATAACTGTTTTCTATTTCAATATATTTAAAAATAGATCCTCCTCTCTAATGTCATTTATTCCTGTGATGCAAAGCTGAATTTTAGCATATCTGCTTTATTCGTGTTTTGGTGGTGTTATGATAAAGAGAATATTTACAACATGACTGGCAAGTAACCTTGTCCAGTATTTTTATCTTTATGATCAATATCTGGATGGTAATCAAACTCCAGATGTGTACAGTCCCTTGTATTTGTTCCCTGTCTGACTGGTGGAGGCACGAGCAGACTTTAGGTCCTCTGGGTGGAGGTTTACTCCAACATACTGTCACTTCTCTGGACCAGTTTTCTGGAGCTCCAGGGACTCCCAGTGCCTGTCAGAACAACCTCCTCTCTTCCCATATCTTTGATGTTCGCCAGTCTGACAGTCTGAGCCCAAGTGCCAATGGACATCCTCCTCTCTAAGATTGAAATTCTGCAGCGCGGCTTCTTAAAATCTGTCAGTCTGTGCGGACCTGCCCCTCTGCCATAGCCGGACCGGCTCTGTGGATTGGGTTTTTTTCTTCCGTTTGTTTTTGTGAAGACGGCTAGCATTAGTGTTCAGAAACTTTGTGTCTTGCTGTAGCTGATCTTGCAGTACAGTCGATCCATTTGTGTCTTTTCTGTCCGTAAGGAAGAACTGGTGGTAGGCTTGATCAAAGATGACTCCACACTGATATGGAGTAGCAAAGGTCAGCCACGAGAAGCCATTTCTGCCAATGTTTTTATTTTTATTTTATTTTTTATTAAATGTATAGCAGTGTCAGAGGGTCATTTTCCAGCTGCACAACTACACTGTTTTTTTGTTATGGTCATAGTTTCCATCTTTTGATGAAAATATTCTTTGTTTTATAAGTTTAGTAATTAATTTGCCATGTCATGTAAATTCATTATAGCTAATTTATTATATTTTATAACAATATACACTTTCGGTCAAAAGTTTTAGAACGCTAAGGTTTTTAAATGTTTTTAAAGAAATCGCTTCTGTGCTGTAAAAAAAGGCACATTTTGAACTTTTTCAGTACAATCGACTTGGATGTTATTTCAGCTTAAATTATGTTAAACTGACTTTAAAAAATGAGTTACATCTTGTATAACTAATAAAAACAAGTTTAACGTTTCTTAACTTATATTGATGAGTTAAAACAATGTAAAAACATGTGTTGTCATAACTTATTGAACATATCATTTTTTTACAGTGACTAAGGCTGCATTTATGTTATTACACTGTAAAAAAAAATATTGTTGTTTTTTGTTGGTTTAACTTAAAAAAGTAAGTAACCTGGTTGCCTAAAATTTTGAGTTTATTGAAATTAAAAATTTGAGTTGAGACAATGAAGGAAATGTGTTTAATAAATAGAAACTCAAAATATTATTGTATCTGAACCACATAAAACATTTGATAAATCATGAAAAAAGCACAATTTGGCATGTTTCACTGCGTCATCAGAAATAAAACACACACAATTACCTAATATGCTTACAAAATCTTTTAATGATATTTTAAAAAAAGGTTGTCGAATCTCAAAAAAATTTCATTGTATTAACTCAAAAATTTGATTTTAATGAACTCAAAATTTTAAGGCAACAGGGTGACTGTTTTTCTAAATAATTTTTTACACTGTAGAAATAGAAAAAAACTGCACTATTGTGGAATATTATTAAAATATAAAATAACAGTTTTTTATTTGAATATATTTAAAAATGTAATTTATTCCTGTGATGCAAAGTTGAATTTTTTAGCATCGTTACTCCAGTCTTCAGTGTCACATGATCTTTCAGAAATCATTCTAATGTGATGATTTACTGCTCAAGAAACATTTATGATTATTATCAATGTTGAAACAGTTGTGTAAGAAACTTTGATGAATAGAAAGTTCAAAAGAATCAGATTTATCTGAACTATAAAGCTTTTGCAACATTATAATTTTCTATACTGTCACTTGATCAATTTAATGAATCCCTGCTAAATAAATGTATTCATTTCTTTGTTCTTTCCCCAAAAAATAATAAAATACAATTATTACCGACCCAAAATATGATAAATGGTAGTACAATAATATAAAAGCTTTCAGATAAAGGCTTTTGTTTTTAACTTTCTATTAATCAAAGAGTCCTGAAAAAAATAATTTACACAACTGTTCATTGGATTTAATTTATCGATAACTCATGTTTAATTCTTGCATCTAAACTCAATATTTCGTTAATGCCAAGATTTTTCACCTGATTAAATGCACAGATTCGCAAACTAGTTCCCCAATGGCGTGACAGAGGATCTCGGATCTAATCTGTCCTCGTATTTTTTTTTTTTTCCTCATCAAAACCGAATATCATCAGTGGTTATATATCAAGAGCAGGGACAGTTTTCTGTGCATTTTGTTTTGATATTTCACAGAAATAGAAAGTCTCTGCAACGTTAAGCGATAGATTAAAATAGATTTGTGATAGATTAAACAAGAGAAATCTGCACTACTGATAACAACGAGCGCCAGATCGCCTCTTATTTAACAAACGAATGAAATTATGCTCTGCTAGTTAACTGGAGGTGTTTTGTTTGCATTAGGCACATTCATCTGTGCAGTAAGATGTTTCAAAAAGTGGTCGGGACGATATCGACCCTGGCAAAAAAGTGTTGGGGTCAATTTTTTGAGCAATTTCACATGGATGCGTTGATACCGAAACAGGTCCTCATTAAAATGAGCGTTGAGGGGCCAGAACTGATGGATTATAATGCCAGTCAGGATGTTAGGCTGTGGTTCTCCAAGGAAAGATGACCAGAAGGAACAGTTTAAGTTTAACTGCAGAGTGTTACTAAAGTTAAAATTTATGGTGTAGATTTTTTTCTGGTTTTCCCTTGTATTCATAATTGTTCTTTTTTTAAATAAGTCGGACCAGTAGAGGCATTGGGCCCTATCTTGCACCCGGCACAATTGACTTTGTACACCGACGCATGTGTCATTCCTATTTTGCACCCGTGCAAAGCACGCTTTTCCCTCCACAGAAGCACGTCACTAAACTAGTGAATGAACTTGCGCTCCTTGGACGGTTCATCACAAAAAAGGAGGCGTGTTCCGGCGCAAACAATCCCTGGTGCTATTTTGCTGTTCCATTAAACAATTGCGCCACTGACCAGAAAAAACCTAGTCTAAAGTCAGCAGCGCGTTGCACGTTGTTCATTATGCTATTTTAAGGGCACATGCTTGACCATAATCTATAGCGTGCACAACGCGCATACACTTTGCTCATGTAATCTACACAGATGCAACAGTTATTTTTGCAAATCATAAATTGTTACACTAAAAAAATATTAACACATGAGATGACGGAAATCTTTGTGGTGTGCCACGAAGATGTGAAAAAATAGGCATAAATCTAGCTTACCAATTATTCAGGCAAATTGTAGTAATTAAGGATCAGACCTGTTTGCCCAATAGTGACAAGACATATCTGTATATAAGAACATCTGACAAATTGGTTTGTCCGTCAAAAAAATCACTGTTTAACCGACGCTATTTTGGGGGAGTTTTTCCCATCCCCATACAACACAACTCCTCTGTCTTTCACTGCTCTTACAAGAACATCAGTCACGTCGGCTGTGAACCGCTCCTGGTGTGCACCTGGTAAATACGCCATAATAATAGCAATCTATAATGGAACTTGCGCAGCTGCTTTTAAAGGGAATGTTGAATGACGCTCTGACTGGTTTATTCACGTTACGCCCAAACCACACCTATGAATAATGAAGCTACTTCAGACCAACCCATTTTAGATTTGCGCCGGGCGCAAGAGCCATTTATCCCGCCGGGAAAATAGCAACAGCACCGAGACCCGCCCACAAAGTTACTTGCGCTTCGCGCTTTGACACTTGCGTTTCAGATCGTTAAAATAGGGCCCTAAATCTAAAAAAAGTCTTAATGGAAGAAGCAGCGTCTCTCATGCTCTGCAAGCTGGACTGAAGGTCATCGCTGCGTGCTTTGGAGTGAACTCACTGTGGATGGAAATAGCCCAAAGGGATGTGTGTGAGGGAGGATAGTGGACCCAGATTAATCTGTCCAGGCCTCATGCACAAATGATCCGTCAGACTGGCTTGAAACAAAAAGCGAAGTTAAAAAAAGCCTTTGGAGAGGTTTTCTCTACCCTCTAGCCATGTGTACAGAGAAACAGTCCATCGTTCTTTCTTTGATTTTCAACATCGGTGTAGTTGGAGAGGATGGAAGCCCTGGAGGGACATTTCCCTTACAGTGCAGAAAGGAGGAGACCGTGAAGGTGTGCTCCACTGTGCAGTTTAAAATGAAAGCGAATAGTTATGAACTATCTTTGCGAGAATGGACTAAAATGAGCAGTAAAATATTTTTGCCGGCGTTCAACAGTCCTAGGGCCAGATTTACTAACCAGGGCACATTAGCGTGAGAGTGCAATCAAGCACGGATGAAGGGGAAAGTTTTGCACGTGATTAGCTGACAATGTGCACATTAAATAACACAGACACAGATCATTTTCTTAATGGCCCACTGAAATCAAAATTGAAGTTTTTTAGCTTTTACTATGGCTGTGTTAGCCTTAAGTTTTGAATAAGCTGGTATCTTCCAAAACAATGAAAACAATTGCATTTAGGAGATATGAGCACTCAAAACAGTCTCTCACTTCCGTTAAAACGAATCTCAGATTTTGATGACATCATCGCAGACTTCACCTTCTCGTCAATTTTTCTGTCCAATCAAATGCTCTCTAGAATCTAAAGCCCGCCCCCTTCACTGCTGAAGCGGCGGCTGAAATCGGTCAGTTGTTAACACACATTTACTCATTTCTGCATGGTGAAAGGCACAGAGCACACTATATATGCGATAGGAAACAATTCAGTGTAAATATGCTTTCATTTGAGGCGAATAAAGTCTGTTTTCACGTTAGTTTCACACACCGCAGCAGCGCACACACCCCAACGGCTCTGGTCTAAATTTAGACTAGCGTTACAGACACGAGAGCGCAGCGCGGATCATAGGCGCGAGTCTGCGCTGACTACAAACATATCGACCCATTTTAATTCTGCACAGAATGCTGCATTTCAAAGCGATATGGAGGAGATTATGATGATGAACAGTGTTGGAGGAAACTGGCTTCACCAAACAGAAAGGCTCTAGTCAAACTGTATATTAACGAAACGCTATTGGCTGTTTCAAAAAAGGGGAGGAGCTGCTAACAGCTGGAGCTGTTTCAGAAGAAGTCACCTCATTGAATAATGCGGCGTGTTTCAAGGCACTTCAGTGGGCCTTTAAAGGACAACTCCGGGGAATTTTTACGTTTATCTTGATCGTTATACCTTTGTGAGTAGAGTCTATAGAAAAACAAAACGAACCAGATTGGTGCTTGCAACACGGAGTTATTACAGTTAATGCCCAGAGCCCCCCTCAGCTAAAACGGCAGCTTTGGGGGCATAAATGTAAAGGGTGTCTTTGTGCCTCTTAGCGGATACAGAATGCAAATAAAATGTCTGTTTAACATAAACAGGTCCTTTACATGACAACGAGATGCGTTTAGCCACTTAGCCATTGTTAAAATTAATCTAAATAGTGTTTTAGACGGCTAGCTGTAGTCGCAAAGTACTCACATTTGTACTCACAAAGATATAACGATAAAGATAAACTTCAAAAATTCGCCGGAGTTGTCCTTTAATAACCAAGAGCTGCACAGTTTAGCGTCTGGTTTAAGACATGCTTTTTTTCAAATAATGGTGCAAATACCACTAAATTCATGAGAAATTGTGTGATTAATACTCTCCTGCTATAAATTTTGCATCTGAAAAGGAAACTCCTACAAATGCATATGCAATAAGGTCAGCTGTCCACGACTTTTCAGCGATAATTTATCACTGAGTGTCTTTAGTCATTTCTGATCGTAGTATTTTAACACCAAAAGAGGGTTTTCGCTGGCGAGAGCTGATAATAACTCTGGCCTTTAGCCTGAGTGTGTGCAGCTCTATGGACTTGTGCACATTTAGCAGGTTTCGGTGGCGTTTCATCGCTGACCTCCATTTTTTTAGCAGGCAGAATGTGGGTAAAATTCTGAACATTGGCTAATATTTCTGCGATGACCGTAAACCACTCTCTGATAATTATTTATTTATTTATTTTTAAATGTAATAGTGAAAAACACTTTAAAATCACTTTTAAAACGAAGGCAGCGCCTATTTTCACAAAGTGAAAATAACACTCTTAGCAATAGATTATATTTACACGAAGTGCAAATAGCTGTAGATGATATTTACTAAGTGAAAATAGTGATATATTATATGTACACCATGCAAAAGTAGCAGTTCTTCTGTCTTTAAATAAATATCTTTGTATTAACTGAAAAATCGATAAAATAATTTGATGCCATTATTTTATTAATTTTATTTAAAACAGTTAATTTAATGAATGTTTAATATGTTACTAATAACTAATAATGCATTACTTACCTTAAAATTTAGCCAATGTTTTTTTTTTTTATTGTTTGGCAAAGAATAAAGGAAATCAATTTTCTTTTTTTATATCAAATATTTTTCAATGTTGCATTCGTTTAAAATTATTAAATGCATCTATTGATTTGTCATTTTATTTTGAACTTGCACTCCTCCATAAAATGATGACAGTCAAATATATTATTAATGGAGAATATAAATCATAGTAATCAGTACAGTATGACTCCAAACAGTTTATGAACAAACAAATAAAAACAGAGAGAGAAGGGGAGTGTGTTCAGGAGGGCTGTGATGGAAGAAGAAAGCCAGACAAGGTCAGTCATTCTGCCGATCGTATGACCACTCCTCTGCCCATCCCTCCCTTTCTCTCTCACTCTTTCCATCTCTTTCCTCACCTTCTGTCTGTCTGTCTCACTCCCTCCACGTCTGACTTATCTTTTATTCCTGCTTCTTTCCTATTTCTGCTCTGCCAGCAAGACATGAAGTTATAGTAATGATTTCAATCCCCCTCCACTCCGAGGGTCTAATGCAATTAAATGAACTGCAGGGAGGAAGAAAGAAAGGACATGTAGAAAAATCCTCCATTAATCCAATCAAGAACTACGAGCCAGAACCGATCTCCAGTCAACACTATTCATTATTACATCAGCATTCAAGCAAACATTACCTTAATAACAAAACGCATTCTTGGCTAATAGAGACTCTGCTAGTTATTTCATCATATACCACTATTATGGTACAGTAGTAATGCTTGTGTTTGTATTTGCTTTGAGTAATGAGTGTTTCTCGACCTCTTTTCCACATTTGCTCTCTCCCTGCAGGTGTTTTAATGCAATCTTTGACTGTAAGGCTGAAGTTAATTTAGTAGCATCTTCTGTTTGTTCCTCACCTCCCAAAAAACAGGCTCATTTTTCTATGCAGTGGCAAGAAGTCACAAATCTTTCAGATATTCGACATGGATTTCTAAAGTCTTTATACGGCACAGCATTTAGCTTTCCCCCCAAATCAGACGACTCTCAAAGCGCGGCGGATCCAGAATAATCACAGCTGTCTGAGCCGAGAGTCAAAGGCCAGAGAGTTCAAGGAAACACTGTTGTGAATGAAATGCCACCGCCACATATGGTGTGAAAATATTCAGCAAATAAATGCTGTAATATGTGTGTGTAATGTGCATAATAATGAATACAAATCCGGCTCCAAGGCATTTATCCCTCGTCTTGCGTGAGGCGCATGACTGTTTAGCCACATTACTGCGAGTGTCCAGAACAAGAGTAATTCAAAACATGCATGCAGTTATCTGAGCTTTCTTGTCATCCGTTTACACCTCCTTCACATGCCTGGAACTGAACTGATCCCAGCCAAAATCAAATCAGAGCAGAAGAGCAAAAAACAGCTGGTCTGGACTTGTTTTTTGTTTAGGTTTTCATAATTAGGCAAGTTTCTTAATTTTTGCATTCATAATCAGTATTTTTTAAATTATTATTTTCACTTAGTGCAATTAAAATGCCTTTTAAAAAAAAGTGATCTTAAAGTGTTTTTCTTATAGTTCTCCATTATTTAGTTTTGAAGAGGCGCTGACCCAGTCATCTCATCCTTACGCTTGCCCATTTTTCCTGCTTCTAACACATCAACTTTGAGGACAACATGTTCACTTGCTGCCTAATATATCCCACCCACTAACAGGTTAACTGAGATGCTCTGTGTATTCTGACAGCTTTCTATCAGATCCAGCATTAACTTCTGGAGCAGTTCTGTTTGATCGGACCACACGGGCCAGCCTTCGCTCCCCACGTGCATCAATGAGCCTTGGCCGCCCATGACCCTGTGGCCGGTTCTCCGCTGTTCCTTCCTTGGAGCACTTTTGATAGATACTGACCACTGCAGACCGGGAACAGCCCACAAGAGCTGCAGTTTTGGAGATGCTCTGACCCAGCCGTCTAGCCGTCACAATTTGGCCCTTGTGAAACTCGCTCAAATCCTCACGCTTACGCCTTCCTGCTTCTAACACATCAACTTTGAGGACAAAGGCTGCATCCGAAACCTGAAAAATGCTGACTTTGGAGAACATATTAAGGTAGGAAGGCGCCAAAGCACGTCTGAAGCCAATGTTTGCTTCACTTCCTTCATCTGATCGATTTTTGTTGATAAATAAAAAAAACCAACCAGCAAACGCAACTTTCGGACGACATCTTTTTTCCCCCAGCTCCACTGTTACAAAACAGAACGTGGAGCTAAAATTGGATTGGGACGTGCCTTGATGCCTTCCTACCTTGAAATGTGTCCTCCGTAGACAGCATTTTCCAGGTTTCAGACGCAGCCAAAATATTCACTTGCTGCCTAATATATCCCACCCACTAACAGGTGCCGTCATAAAGAGACGATCAGTGTTAATCACTCCACCGGTCATAATGTTATGCCTGATCGGTGTATATCAAAGCACCATCGACTTTGCTTCGTCCATAATGTGCAGTCTTGTTTAACAGTTGTTTAAAATGTACAAAGGACTGGTTACAAATGACCAAATGAATTTGCATGCAAATGTGTTCACTGTGAAGTTTGGTCCTCCTCAGTGACGTTCACAGATCCACTCAGTCTTCTTTATGGTTGACATTGTCTTCTCTCATTATAATCTCAGGCCCTCAGGAATCTTCTTTCTGTTTCTGGGTCAGGAATACCCAGAGATTACCTTCAATCCTTCTAGCTACATTATTTATGACAAAGGCCTTGCTCTTTTATTGTTAGGATGAGGTATATAAAAAAATTAAATAAATCATAAGATCCCACACAAACACACACGAATAGGCATGGCCTTATTCTCCTCGGGAGGATTTCCATCTAATCAAATCATTTAAGAAAAGCGTCGTCCTTCGCAAATGCAGCGCACGGCTCAGTGCTCGCGCGATACGATGCGATGCTCACATGACAAACAGAAGATTTGCACTAATGCCAAGACCTGGAGCCCAGCAGGGAGATTAGGATGGCTGGATTGTTCAAGCAGTCCTGAGCAGCTCTAAGCTGTAGTTACTCAAACAAATGGGATTGTACTCCAGGCTGGGTGTGTGTGGAGCTGCTCTCTTAAGCAAACATTCTCCATACAGTTCTCAGCTTCTGACTTGTTCTGCTTAGTGCTTTCCATTCTGTCTTGTTTCCTGCTCATTTGACATTTTCTGGCTGTAGCTGCTTGATGTTCATCGTTTGTTAATTAGTGAAAGTCACTGAGAGGAAAGTCAAACTAATGTCTACTTCAATATCAAAAAAGAACAAAATTATTAAAAAAAATATAATAATGATGATAATAATAATCATAATATTCATAATAATAATAATAATAATAATAATAATTATTATTATTATTATTATTATTATTAACAAAAACATTTTTCAATTATTAAAAAGGTCTAATAATAATAATAATAATAATAATTATTATTATTATTATTATTATTATTATTATTATTATTATTATTATTATTATCATATAAACATTAATAATAATAATATACACATCAACAACAACATTTATATTATTATTATTATTATATTATTATTATTATTATTAATAATAATAATAATAATAATATAATTATTATTATTATTAAACAATTCTCAATTATTAAAAAGTCCATAATAATTATAATATATTAATAATAATAAAGATTAATATTATTATATAAACATCAATGACAATAATAATTAAAATTGTTGTTAATATAAAAATAATATTATTACCAATTCTCAATTATTACTAAAAAGTTAATAATAATAATAATAATAATAATAATAATAATAATAATAATAATAATAATATAAACATCAACAAAAATAATTGTAAATATATTTATATTATTATTACTACCAATTCTCAATTATTATTAAAAAGTAAATAATAATAATAATAATAATAATAATAATAATAACTGTTGTTAATATAAAATATTATATTATTATTACCAATTTTTAGTTATTACTAATTAAAATAACACACCTCCACAACTATAAAAAAATATTGTTAATGTATTATTATTATTATTATTATTATTATTATTATTATTATTAGCAACCATTATTATTATTATTATTATTATTAAAAATGTAATATAAAAATGTATAATATTATTATATTTTTTGTTGCATGGTTGTAATTTTTTATGGGGTTGGATGGATTGTTTTTTTAAAGCTTTTCATGTTCAAAACCAATGGTGAATGGCACCGTATGCCAGTTCTTCATCAGATTTGGTGCATCCTCTGAATCTAAAGGACTGTGTGGACCGACAGAAAGTGTTTGTAATTTGAGCTGTGTGATGCCGTCTCTCCTCTAAACCACGACTATGACAGTCATTAGACACGAGGCGGCCAATCAATCAGTTGATATGAAACCTCATATACGCTAACCATAATTCTTGTCCATTGTTCTCCCCCTTCTGTCAGAATCACACTAAATGGGATGAAAGTGTCTCGGCCTGACGTGAGAATCGGCCGCTACAGGATGATCAAGCATGAGCGAGACAAGCACAATGAGCCGAACCCTCAGAGGTAAGAGCCTTTTCTCCTGCCACCTCATCGGTGTGTGTGAAAGCACCCACTGCAGTGCTTAAGATTCAGAAGCTCTGTTAGGAAGTGTTAAATCACACCACTTATCATATTCTTGTGATTTATTGATCTAAAACACAGCAGAGCCCTTTGCACTGCAGATATAAGACATAGCTTGATATTACTGCCATTTTACTGTCGTCAGGCAGATTGTATTCTTGCAGTTAACTTTTAACAGGAATGTAACTTTTAACAGGATTTTCTATCTGGTCTATCAACTAGGTCAGCACCAAACCAGCACTATCCGGCCAAGACCTAATCTAGTCTCAGCAGTGAATTATCATTAAAATTATTGCTTTGCTATTTTGCTTCATTAACATAATGTAACATTCAATTGATTTTTATTATTGACTGTTAAAGGGAGATATGTTTGATTAATTTTAAGTAATTTTTTTGGCAGTACATTCTTGTTAATGTACTATATTGCCAAAGGTTTTGGGACGCCTGCCTTTACATGCACATGAACTTGACATCCCATTCTTAGGGTTTGGCCCACCCTTTGCTGCTATAAGAGCTTCAGCTCTTCTAGGAAGGCCTTCCTCAAGGTTAAGGAGTGTGTTTATGGGGATTTTTGCCCATTCTTCTAGAAGCGCATTTGTGAGGTCAGGCACTGATGTTGGACGAGAAGGCCTTGCTCTCAGTCTCCGCTCTAATTCATCCCAAAGCTGTTCTATCGGGTTGAGCTCAGGACTCTGTGCAGGCCAGTCAAGTTCCTCCACACCAAACTCCTCATCCATGTCTTTATGGACCGACGCTTTGTGCACTGGAGCGCAGTCATGTTGGGACAAGAAGGGGGCATTCTCAAACTATTCCCACAAATTTGGGAGCATGAAATTGTCCAAAATGTCTTGGTATGCTAAAGGATTAAGAGTTCCTTTCACTGGAACTAAGGGGCTGAGCCTAACCCCTGAAAAAAAAGAAGGAAAAAAACACAATCCCCCCTCCACCAAACTTTACACTTGGCACAATGCCGCCAGGCAAGTCCCGTTCTCCTGGCAACCTCCAAACCCAGACTTGTCCATGGGATTGTCAGACTGAAGCGTGATTGGTTTCTCAGAGAACACGTCTCACTGCTCTAGAGTCCAGTGGCGGCTGCTTTACTCCACTGGATCCCACGCTTTGCATTGCTCTTGGTGATGTAAGGCTTGGATGAGCTGCTCGGCCATGGAAACCCATTCCATGAAGCTCTCTACACTGTTCTTGAGCTCACCTGAAGGCCACAGAAGTTTGGAGGTCTGGAGCTATTGACTCTGCAGAAAGTTGGTGACTTCTGTGCACTGTGACCCTCAGCATGCGCTGACCCTGATCATTGATTTTAAGTGGCCTATCACTTCATGGCTGAGTTGCTGTTGTTCCCAATCACTTCCACTTTGTTATAATCCCACTAACAGTAGACTGTGGAATATTTAGTAGTGAGGATCTTTCACGAATGGACTTATTGCACAGGTGTCAGCCTTTCACGGCCCCACGCTTGAGTTCACTGAGCTCCTGAGAGCGACCCATTCTTTCACTAATGTGTGTAGAAGCGTCTGCAGGCCTAGAGCTTGATTTATACACCTGTGGCCATGAAGGGATCAAACACCTGAACTCAATGATTTAGAGGGGCGTCCCAATACTTTTGGCCATATAGTGTATCTTCAAAAACATTACTGTTAAAAATGTGACATTTTTATTAAACACATTGATAATTAAACTATTTTAATTAAGACATACTGTTGAAGAAAATATAATACTGTAGTGTAGAAAATATGAGCTCCCGATATTTGATTACAAGTATCAAATGTGGTTTATCAAATGTACAGTTTTATTGTTCTAACACTAGACCATCAAAGACTAAAACACCAATTAGAATACATGTCAATAATAAAACCCATAAAAGGAGGAAATGGCTCATTAGTCATTTTTATTGATTAAAATTATACTCCATTTTATTTAGTAATATGACATGCAACGTGAAATATTTCCTGAACCCAGAAACATGTTTGTCAAAGGAAAAATAGACTATGAAATATATAATTGGGAACAGTAGCTGTAATCATCCACCCTGTATCATTGCTGGTTTGTTGTATTGCAAACTTTGTCCAGCTTTTGTCACTGAATTATCTGGGGCTATAAGAAAGTTTTGTCCTTTTTAGTCTCCTAAATATGATTGTGTATGTTTATGCCAGCTGGCGGAGGTTCTTTATGCTTGAATAGCTCAGACGTCACCGAGTGTAAAATAGCCCAATCAATGAGTCGATAAGCCCATCCGTGGACGCTGGGCTGCGAGCCAGATTGTTCCCAGGTAGAAAAGCTTCACAGCGGAGCAACTAATTGCAAAACGATTCCTGCAGTTGCAGGTTGGTCCATTCTTTCTTGGTGGTTGTCAATCTTGGGAGAGCTTTGAGCTAAAATGGCAAGACAGGAGCAAAAGAAATGCCATTAAAAGTTAGGATTGGTCTTTTCTCTGGTAGGAGGTTTCCCTCCTCAGCTCTCACTGTGCAAAGATAAGAGTCAGTGATTTATTCTCTTTTGCTCGGTTTCATTCTCGTTCTTTTTTCCCTTGATCTCTCCTTCTCATTCACTCTCTATCTCTCTATTTACGTCTCGCACTCTCTTGTTCTTTTTGTCTTTTTCCTACAAGTGGCTCAGACAATTGAAGTAATGAGTGCGGCCCACCCAGAGAGCCACGAGCGCATGCTAAACTCATTTTCAGTGAAGAGGACAGAAGAACGCGGGGAGAAATGAATGAGGTGTCTGTGCTGAAGTTAATGAATTGAAACATGTCACGCTAAAGTAGGCCTGTTGTCACAGACAGGTCGTTTGTTTGTGTTCTGTCTCAAACGGGTAAAATGATGCGGTGTCGATCGCAGAGATCCACCTTTAGTACAACCATCAGACCGGAAAATGTGTCCTTTATTGTTCGCTTTTTTTATGCTGTTCAATTAACCCAGGGCTGCTCTATCAAAACCATGCAGGATAAAATAAACAGGATACAGATACAATGCAGGTTATATAACCCCAGGTTATATAGTTATACAATTTTAAAGCCGTTTTATTTTGGCTTAAAAGGTTAGTTCACCCAAAAATGAAATTTTTGCCATTAATGACACCCTAATGTCGTTCCACACCCGTAAGACCTCCATTCATCTTCAGAACACAGTTTAAGATATTTTATATTTAGTTCAAGAGCTTTCTGTCCCTCCATTGAAAATGTATGTACGGTATACTCTCCCTTTCCAGAAAGGGAATAAAAACATCATCAAAGTAGTCCATATGAGACATCAGTGGGTTAGTTCGAAAATACATTTTGGTCCAAAAATAACAAAAACTACACTTTGTAGTAAAACGGTGCTATATAGTAGGGTGATATCAGGTAAAATGGGCAATTTAAGGTTTGGGGGTCCTACCCCCTCTGGAATTTGAAGCCAATGACTGCAAAGGATTTCAAACGGTTGTCATAACTGTACTTGACAAGTAACAGATGATTTTATTGGTTAATGGTTGCTATGGTCGGCGGGGCAATGATTCAAATCAAGACTGCACCAGAAAGCTGCATGATAAGTAGCCTGGCATACCAAATCTATCTAAACTACAATAAGGATTATAACTCTATAATAAAAAAAAACATGCACATAAAAAACTATGTACAATATCTGTCTTGATTGCATCCATCAGATATAATGCTGTTAGTTTGGTATATTAACATATTTTTTTGAAAAGTGATGATTTTCTTGGTGGCCCAATTTACCTTAACCCACCAAGGTAAAATGGGCCACATGGTTTCAGCTAAAATGGGCCATCCTCTGTGTCACTCACAAACACGTGTGTGTGTGTGTGTGTGTGTGTGTGTGTGTGTGTGCGTGCGTGCGTGCGTGCGTGCGTGCGTGCGTGTGCGTGCTTATATGTTTTTTCTAGCCTGGTGGGGACTTCAACCTGAATGCCTACAGACTCATGGGGACTTGTGTCATTGTTGGGACCTAAATTGAGGTCCCCATGGGTACAAAAGCTTATAAATCATACAGAATTAGTTCTTTGGAAATATAAAAATGCAGAAAGTTTTGTGTGATGGATAGGTTTAGGGGTAGGGTCAGTGTAGGGGGATAAATATGGTTTGAACAGTATAAAAACCATAACGTCTATGGTGAGTCCCCAAAAAGATAGCGCACCAGACATCTGTGTGTGTGGGTAAACCCTACGTTATGGGGACAAAATGTCCCCACAAAGATGGCAATATCCGAAATCCTTGTCCTTGGGGGTACATATTTTGGTCCCCATGAGGAAAACCTCATATAAATCACACTAAGTGGTGTTTTTTGAAAATGTAAAAATGCAGAATATTTCCTATGATGGGTAGGTTTTGTGTGTGTGTGTGTGTGTGTGTGTGTGTGTGTGTGTGTGTGTGTGTGTGTGTGTGTGTGTGTGTGTGTGTGTGTGTGTGTGTGTGTGTGTGTGTGTGTGTGTGTGTGTGTGTGTGTGTGTGTGTGTGTGTGTGTGTGTGTGTGTGTGTGTAAGTGTGTTGGGTAGGTTTAGGGGTAGGGGCCGAGTAGGGGGATAGAATGTACAGATTATACATCTTAAAACCAATATGCCTATGGAAAGTCCCCATAAAACTTGGAAACACAATGTGTGTGTGTGTGTGTGTGTCTGTGTATGTCCGTACACACACACACGCGCACACCGAACACCACGCACATGCACAGGACTCACACACACACACACACACATTGACATCAGTTCATTGATCTATGCTGTTCCAAAATTGACATTTTTTAATTGCACAATTGAATATGTGGGTTTGCACCCAAAATGTGTGTTTTTTTTTAATGGCACACTTGAATATGTTTGTTTAATGCAGTTTAAATGTCAAGTGGCTGTTTAAGCAATTGTGTTTTAAAAATAAAATGGATGATAAATTAATATTTCCCTTTGCAGTTTGACTGGCCCATTTTACCTGAAACTCCGGCCCATTTTACCTGAAACTGTTCATGCAAAAAAAGTTGGCACAGCTGATGTTTCAATAACTGTAGGGCCTTAATGATTATATTTTAGTACAAAATTTCAGCACAAAAGTATCAGAAACAGTCATTATTAATCATAAAAACACATGGAAAAGGCATATATGGTATTGTATTATTGTCCCATGCGATTTACCAAAAAGTGGCCCAATTTACCTGATATCACCCTACTAAAAGTGGTTCTTTAGCTTGTAATCAGGGGAACCACTTTAAGTGCTGTATAGCACCAAATCTTGGTGAGTCAGTGGTTCTTCAGCGGTTCTTCAGAAGTTCTTTTGGGATGACTGAAGTGCTGTATAGCACCGTTACCATATACAGAACCTGTTAAGCCCAAGCGGCAACCTCCCACGATCTCTTTTGAAGCCAATACGGAAGTAATGTAAACTGCAATTCCTCAACTGGCCACTAGAGACAGGCTCCAGAAGGGAGCAGAATCTCATTGAGCCCCATGTTAAAATTCTCAACTTTAAAGCAGAAAAAAACATGTTTACAGCCTGGTACAAATTGTGGTTTTGGCTTATAAGGCTAATTTTGATCTTCATGACAACTCTGAGGGGGGTGAATTTTTTTATAACTCATTCGTTTCCGTTATATAAAGTCTTAAGGTTCTGCATAATTAAGGGTGTGGTTACAAGTGGATAGCCATTTATCCGCCATCTATAGTTATTGCGTCACCTCAGCTCCGCGCACATCCCGCCTTTTTGTCCATTTTCTGTTATCCGGGAGTGACACGCGTTGACTCGCTCACAAGATGGCAACGCCCAGCTCGCCTCTACTTTACGCTTCAGAACGGCTTATCAGAATCCTATGGGTGACGTCACGGACACTACGTCCATATTTTTTTACAGTCTATGGTTAAGCCCCTGTATGGTTCTTCAGCGGTTCTTCAGTGGTTCTTTGGGGTGGTAAAGGTGCTATATAGCACCACTGCCATACAAAGAACCTTTCAAGCTCCTTTAAAGAAATAAAATGCGATATGGCACCTCTTATGGGTTCTACATAGGACCATTTGACAAAGGTGCTGTAGACCACCTTTAAAGATATGGTGCTATTTGGCACCAAAAGTGGTTCTCCTATGATAACAAGCCAAGAACCACTTTTAGTGCCAAATAGCACCTTTATTCAGCATTGTCTTTTCTTCTGCGTTTGTTTTCAATCCGCATTTGCGTCTGAGGGAGACTGCGCAGTCACAAACGCGGATTGAAAACAAACGCGGAAGAAAAGACAAAAACGTAGTTTTTGTTATTTTTGGACCCAAATGTATTTTGGATGCTTCAAGAGACTCTAATTAACCCACTGATGTCTCATATGGACTACTTTGATGATGTTTTTATTCCCTTTCTGGACATGGACAGTATAGTGTGCATTTTCAATGGAGGGACAGAAAGCTCTTGAACTAAATATAAAATATCTTAAAATATCGTGTTCCGAAGATGAACGGAGGTCTTATGGGTGATTCAGTAATGACAGACATCTTTTTCATTTTTGGGTGACCTAACCCTTTGAAGTCAGAAAAAGCTTTATTTAAGAGTGCTAAATAAGTGAGCCCTCCGTATGATGATGAGCATCCACTGACCGACGCAGACGCCGTGGGCACTGCGGCTCAATGACAATCAATAAATCAGGACGCTCGGTCTGAGATTGATGGATCTCAACCGCATCCCTGAAACACTCCTTACTCTGCAGGGCTGATATAACACACACAGACATGCATCAGCGTAGGTGGCAGAGTCACAACTCATCTGGGCATCTGATTAATAATTGATTAGCACCATAACTAGAATAATGGGAAGTCATTTAGAGTATGATCCCTTCCTCTCTAGATTTTATTGCCTGCATTAGAGACTTGTGGGGATTATTCTAAGATGGCTCGTTTGTATGTGATAAGAGGTTTAGTCTCAAACAGCCTTTTAAAGTTAAGCAGGATATTTGATGAAGAAAGCTGTAGTACTGTGGACTGCTGGTGTTTATTAATGCAGCTCTATTTTTCTTACTTCCTGTGTTAATGTATAGGTTTCGCCCTCATTTCCCCTGTAATTTGTAATTTGTCTATAACTGTAGGGTGGGCGATGTATTCTAGCTTGCTCAAAGTCTTTAATATATATATTTAATATATATATATATAATGCATTGCTTAAGGTTAATTCTGACGTTGTTGTGCTGTAGCACTTTCAAAAGTGTTTGTTTTAGTGGTCCGGCGGGGCTTTGTTAATATTCGTAGGCACAGTTGTCATTTTCGCCAAAACTCTTATGCTCAATAAGTCTGTATTATATTTGATCTAAAATATATATTTGATCTTGAAATATTATTACAGTTTTTTACAGTAATTTTATACATGTTTAAAATGTAATTTGTGACCCTGGACAACAAAACCAGTATTGTTGGCTATTGCCACAGATATACCCGCGAGACATAGGACTGGTTTTGTGTTCCAGGGTCACATTTATTTCTTTAATGGCATCGTTACAAGTGTCTCATGATCCTTCAGAAATCATTATAATATGATCATTTGGTGCTCAAGAATTTTTTTTTTATTATTATTATCAATGTTGAAAACGGTTCTGCTGCTATATATTTGTGTGGAAATGGAGATCATTTTTCCCTCAGGACTCTTTGATGAATAGAAAGTTCAAAAGAACAACATTTATTTGACATATGAATGCCTTTACTGTCACTTTTGATCAATTTAATGTTTCCTTACTGAATTAAAGTATTAATTTCTTTCTTTTTTCAAAAAAAAAAAAAAGATCTTACTGACATCCAAGTTTTGAACAGTAATGTATATTATTTTCATATTGGGCAGCTGCTACTTCCTGCCTCATTTAGGCTGTGGAAACTTCAAGTTACTTCCCGGCCCTTTACGTTTTCTCGAAGGTTTAGGTCATTTGTTTTTCAGACACACTGCACAGAGATGCAGAGCTGAAGAGTAAATAGCTGTGCTCGCCAAGCGCACCGTTATTTAAAAAGAAGAGTTGCTAGAATTGATGAATGCTTGCCCTCTCCTCAGCTCTGTTACTGCCACAGCCGTCTTTGTTTGGTCAATCTGCAGAAGAGCATCAGCCTCCATAATGAGACTTTATGCTTGCCGGAGGAACCGTGCTACTATTCATCAACCTTCCTCAGATTAGTTATTGCTGCCGCACACCGGTCTGCATGAATATTAATTCTAGTTCAGTGTGAGCCCTCACAAAAACTTTACTTTCATTCAAGCAGTGAACATAAATCATAATCTGCATTATTTCTAATGGTCTTCGTGGTACCTAGACTGATATGGAAGTTGATAGCATTGCATAAATCAAGCTACCCTTTAACAGACAACGTGAAGTCCCTTTCCTACTTTTGTGGCATTTTTCAGAGCAAGTCTCCTGTTTATTAGTACAGTTCTTCTTCGGTTAAGGCCAGAATGGATATCATTTTAAGTGTCTTAGATGGGAGGTTAAGATGTGATATAAAACACTGAAGCACAGCTCCTGAATACTCCTCTACTTGTTTGTCTAGCTGAACTTAAAGAACCTCTCATTTTATTGATAAACCATTGGAGTCTTATGCTAAAATCTCTTTCTTTTATCTTTCAGAGCCAAGATCAAAATGCTCTTTTTCTCCGCTGTATTAAATTGGAAAAACGTGTTATATAAAACTTGTTATATGGCATAAGTGTTTAAAAATATTCAAAGTGGCTCATAGAATTACCATTTGTTCTGATACAAGGGAAATGTGTGTTTTTTTTTTTTTTTGCTCTGTGCACTTTTAGAAATGTTATTTCACCCCCTGCTGGTTGACATTGGTATTACCCTATGGAAGTTCTCCGTATTATGATACTTGACATTATCATTCGGCAGGGACTTACAAGTATCTGTTTTATCAGTAGGACAATCATTGGGAGTTAAACCAAGGAGCTTGGCTTTACCAGCTCTATGCTCTGGCATTTGAACATTTACAGTATATTTGGCATGAGACCCCAAAACGTGTGTTTTCCTTGAAGAATGAATGAGCAAATCCTAATGAGTATGGACTGCCAAGCTAAAAAAAAATCAATATTAAAAAATCACGACTTGTGCGCTATATCCCAAGTCTACTGAAGCCAAATGATGTTTTTGTGAATAGGACCCAAAAGTAATGCTTTTAATTGATAAACTTTATCTGCAGCTCTAAAATCAACAATTGCACCTTTAGAGCAGGTCGTGGTGTTTACCCAGCAAGCAATTTTGCATTTAGAAGACGTCTAATAGCCGTCCAAACACAGCCCTGACGTCTGGGCTAAAACAAGACAAAATATGAGCTGAAAATGTAATAGATGTCTAACCAAAGCCCAAGAATAGACTAGACATCTAGAACATGAACATGTCAAAGAAATGAAACCTAACACCTTGTAATCACTGTTGACTTTGCTTACATGATGCAATATCATTCATCTCGCAAGTTATTTTGGCCAAAACCACATGTAACTAAATTTAAGGATATTTTAGCTAGAAGTGGGGTACTCATACTCGGACTATATCGGGTCTATAGCTTACCGAGATGGTGAATAACGGCTATTGCTTGCTGGGTAGTATTTCATTTGGGACCTGAGAAGAAGATTATTAGTCCATAATGAATTTTTGTATTTCACTGTCAGAAAAAATAGGGGTACAACAGCTTGTCAACTGGCCCAACTTTGTACCTGATCAACCCCTAAAAGTTGCATATTACTAGAATATTTTTTAAATTTTTATGTATGTTTAAAATGTAATTTGTGACCCTGGACCACAAAACCAGTCATAAAGTTTTTATTTATTTATTTTATTTTTATTTTTTAAACTTTATACATCATCTGAAGCTGAATAAATATAAGCTTCACACTGATGTATAGTTTGTTAGGATATGACAATATTTGGAGATGCAACTATTTGAAAATCTGGAATCTGAGGGTGCAAAAAAATTAAAATATTGAGAAATTTTCCTCTAAAGTTTTCCAAATTAAGTCCTTAGCAATGCATATTACTATATAGATAGATAGTCAGACAGACAGACAGACAGACAGACAGTCAGACAGACAGACAGACAGACAGACAGACAGACAGACAGACAGATAGATAGATAGATAGATAGATAGATAGATAGATAGATAGATAGATAGATAGATAGATAGATAGATAGATAGATAGATAGATAGATAGATAGATAGATAGATAGATAGAAAATTTAATATCCTAATGATTTTTGGCAACATTTTTGAAAAAAACAAACAATAATATTGACCCATGCAATATATTGTTGGCTATTGCCACAGATATACCCGTGAGAAATGACTGATTTTGTGCTCCAGGGTCACATTTAATCCTTTAATGGCAAAGCTATTCAGCTTCCAGCATCATTACTCCAGTCTTCAGTGTCACATGATCCTTCAGAAATCAATCGAATGTGATGATTGGGTGCTCAAGAAACATTTTTTATTATTATCAATATTGAAAATTGTTGTGCTGCTTGATATTGTTTCTGTTTTGAGACCAGAAAAGTCCAGTTTGAACCCTCTGTGGATTTAAATCCATGGCACAGCTAATACTTTCGTCTTCCTTCTCTAGGTTCAGTAAGATCCAGAACACCAAGAACACCATGAGGAAAGATGGGATCAGCTCGCTGATGTACCGAGTGGTGTCAGTGAAGAAGTATCCGCTCTATACCAACATTTCTGTAGAGATCGGCAAGCCTCCTCCCAGACCCTTCAAAGGATAGAGAGCTGTCGGGTCTTGCCCGAGATGCCAACCCTTGCTAAAGTTCAGCACACACACGCGCACACACACAAACTCTGCCGAGGGTCACCTTCCTATGGTACAGCAGCGATATGCTGGTTAGTTCTCAGGAATACATGGAAGCTTGATGTGGATTTATATCCTGATCCAGATCGAGATGTGCACACGGTGTCTGGAAGGACCGAAACATCATCATTATACCCCAATGGCTCTTTCAGACCTTGAGGATCAATGCAAGCTTTTAGGCTGTTGATGGGAAGATTGCTCTGGTTTTGGTGAGTGACATCTGCCGATGCTCTACAAAGAACAGGCTGGTCACTTGATGTAAGCCAGAACATACTGTACATTTAAAAAAACGAATGTGTCTTTGTTCCTGCGATGCTTGCAGTGTTCAGATCTCTTCTTTCGTATCTCAGATGTTGGTGGATCATGTGAGGTTGATAAATCAGTGCTTGAAGTTGGCTCTTTGGATTGTGTCTCTTGCGCTCTCTTTTAATTTGTATCGTCTCTTGGGACTAAACTGAGTTTCGTCTACCATGAAAACATGGTTTTCTGAGGATGAGACCCTCGTCGGGTGTTTTCATGGGAACTTTTGGGACATTTATGTAACGTGATTAGACTGGATCTGGATTCTGGACTAGTCCTACAAGCACATGACTGTGTCAGTCAATTTGGTCCTAATGGATCATCACAGCAGATATTTTGGATGCCTGGAGAAACGCCCAAGAACTTTTACTTGGGGATAGAGGAGCTTCTGTAGAAGATCAAACCTCTGTATCTATAACCATCTGCTCAAAACTGACTGTGCTACGAGCCACGCTTTCTTTGTTTACTTTCATTTGCCTCAAAGATTCATATTTAGACCTGTCATATATCAAGGCTTTTTTTTAAACTTGAAGGATGAAGTTAGTTATGGGTGCTTTGATCAAATAATGCCCATATCGTTCAGTCTTAGAGTCTGGCACCTCCTTTGAGGAGGATCATTTACAGAGGCTATATATAAATTATGCTCTGATATTTCCAGTATCATAAAATATTCATCCACTACAAAGGGTCCAAAATCAACCGTTCGCCACACCTGCCCGTTTGAGGGAATTGAGACATTTTACAGATCGCAATTATGTCTTTTTGGCCGTGAATTAATATCAGCATTTTTTATAAGAACGTTTTTGTCCTTATGACAAAGGAATTATTATTAGCTTTTTTTGTAGCATATTTGTGAGAGAACAGGTCGTTTGAAGCTGAATTTAGCCTTTTTTTAATTGTAAAAAATGTCATAAAAACATGGATCTATTTTTATTTTCCTTTTATGTATTTGTTTTGGTATATCTTAATGTGAAGAATATTCATATACATATTCATACACAGTTCAAAAATTTGAAGGTTTTGTAATTATTTAATAAGGAAATTAATACTTCAGTCAGTTAATAGTTCCGTATTATACATTAAAGGGATAGTTCACTCTGAAATAAAATGTTGATATGTTTTAGCTTACCTCATGGGCATCTGAGATGTAGGAGTATTTGTTTCCCCAGTAGTTTCAATTTTGATCATTTTAGGTCAAACCGTTCTTGTCTGTCCCTCACATAATGCAGGTCTATGGTCACCACCTCAAAGAGCAAACACAGAGAAGTCCAAATGAAACAATCCCCCATCGTAAGTACACACTGACGGCCTAAGACACGAAACGAGCGGCTTGTGTGAGAAAACGAACAGTATTTATATCGTTTTTACCGCTTGTACTCCACAGGAAACACGCACGCGCGCCCTCGGATCAGTCGGACTTAGTGGTGTACAAGAGGTAAAAACGATATAAATACTGTTCGTTTTCTCACACAAACCGCTGGTTTCGTGTCTTAGGCCATCAGTGTGTACTTACGATGGGGGATTGTTTCATTTGGACTTCTCTGTGTATGCTCTTTGAGGTGGTGACCATAGACCTGCATTATGTGAGGCACAGACAAGAACGGTTTGACCTAAAATGATCAAAATTGAAACTACTGGGGAAACAAATACTCCTACATCTCGGATGCCCATGAGGTAAGCTAAAACATATCAAAATTGAATTTCAAAGTGAACAATCCCTTTAAGTTAATCAAAGAGTTTTGCATTGCTATAAAATTTTCTATTTCAAATAAATGAAATGTTTTTTTTTAGCACCAAATCTGCATATCAGAAATATTTCTGAAGGATCACGTGACATTGAGGTGTCATAGCTGCTAAAAATCAAAAGTAATCTCATAGTATTGCTGTTTAGCTGTATTTTTAATCAAATAAATGCAGCCTTGTCAAAGGTAAGTAAATATCAAAAACATAAAAAATTATCTTGTCATTAATATGTCGTGAATTTCAGAAGGACAAAAAACGTCATACATAAAAACAAAATCATTTATGAAGGTAAGATTGGTCTAGTTTTTTTAAAAAAGGCATCATTCATCAGTCGTTTTTCACACGAAACTGGCATTTGGCGACTGTTAATTTTGGACCCCGTCTTCACCTCTTCCGAAAAGATCTGAACTGTATTGAGATGCTTTTCTTTATGATACTTTGCAAGCCTTTTAAAGTTGTTTTACAGTTCCTTATTCCTTCTTCCCCTTTTATTTTACTGCCTGAAAACACCAAGCTGATGCCTTCAGATGTTTTATGAGGGGTAAATGTGAGGGGAGTTCAAGCGATCTTATCGGTTTTCCTGCGCAGTGTGTGGACGACGGTCTTTTGTGCCATTGATGATTCTTTCCGCACAGCACAGAGGAAGTCATTAATGAGAGCCCATGCAGACACTCTCCCTGACCTTTATAAAATACACATTTCCTCCTCTTTTCTCCTCATGTCTTTCCGTTTAGCCTCACCGCTCTATTTCATTTCTGTGTGCATTTGTGTTGTCTTAACTGCTGACCCAAGCAGTCACTGTGTCACTAACATTGGTTTCCTCAAGTATTTCATCACTTCTGTCTCATGGTTGCTGCTACCTGTCAGTTAAAAGTGCATCACTTCTGCCATGCTGTATTTGTACTTTCGCCATCAAGCGAAATAACTGCTAATACTTACCTGACACAATTTTGCCTTAAGCTCTTTTTTTTTTCTTCCTGTATTAAAGATTATGTCCATAGTTGAATTTAAAGACAGATGCCCTCTCTGTGCACATAGTCGAGTACATTCATAACATTCATTGATTATATTCAGTAGTATTTACTCTAGCTCTGTGACAGTGTTGCAGAATGCAGTGTATCCTGAAACCTTCAGCTCGAACGAGATTTCAAGCCAATATCCGTATTAAAAAGACATTATGCTCATTCCCAAATGCTTGGCAAATGAAAAGTATCGCTTTCAGTCGGCGCGAGATGAGATTATTTCTTTTTTGTGTTCTTGTATCAAGGCACATATTAAATTGAAGGAGAAAAAAAAATGTTGCTTGTCATTTACATTATCATAATTGTTTCAGAAATGAAAAAAGCTCGGTATGTAAACGAAACTAGGTCCAACGTATTGGAGGCGTATTGAAGACACACATTGTCGCATACAACCTGTCAGGCCTGACGCAGCATGATATGTTTTAATGTGTAGTCTTTCTTCTGGAAACGTTATCATACACTCAAGCCTTTTTTTAAGATTTACGCATTTCAATTAATAGTAAAATTCCATCCAAATGAATTGAATAATCCATACATGTTAAATTCAATAATTGATTAAGGATTGTTTAATTAAAATGTGTAAGGATTATTCATTTTAAAGGTGCACTATGTAAGTTTTTCTTCCGCTAGAGGCGTAGTTTGATGACACCAAGTTTGAGCTCAGACTCTTGGGACATGTGGTCTTTACCTCACAGCCGGTGGGGATAGGACTCTGGCAGCAATCATGTTGATGGATTCGGTTTTTAACATTACTGTTTATCATATTAGACACATCTGAAATGACATTACTCTGCTGTGACTCTAGTTCACACTGCTAAGAGTAAAGCCTTCTGCCAAATAAAACCGGAAACCGTAACGCAGTTCACAGGCAACACCCTCACCCGTCCCGGCTCATTGGTTAAAAAAACAACTTTCTCAAGATTTCCAAAAAGTTGGAAACATTTGTAAGAGATTGTAAGAACTCAACTGAACAAAATATATAACACCGGCCTAGTGGTTTTTGGATATTTTACTGAAAAATAAATACATTTTTGACTTTTTGTCACACTAGCGATTAATAAACAGAGCTGCATGCATCTTGCGGAAGAACATAGCAGCCGGATCTACTTCTCTTTGTCTGTGTCATAAAAAAATAAGACTATATATATATATATATATATATATATATATATATATATATATATATATATATATATATATATATATATATATAAACACTTATTATAGGTGTGCCATAGCCAGAGGTGGACTTACCATGCAGGCAACCGTCTTTGGCCCCCAAAAGCCTTTTTATATTTGAGATTTATAGTCAGCATGGATGCACAATCGGTTGCTGTGGTGTTCCCTCTGCGCATCCGCGTTGAACATGCTTCTTGTGTATCCTGCTTGTAGCAAATTTAATATGCATCTGAAGCTATAACTAAATGCTGAGCAACAATGCATATTATATTTATTGTTTTAAATGTTGCTTACTTATGTGACGGTCCCAAGTAGACGCGTCGCAACTGAGAAAGCGAACTCAAGGATAATGCAGGTAAATGTGGGCAATTGTATAGGGCCCCATTCCTATATTTTGCCAGGGGCCCCCAAATCACATCATCAGCCCCTGACCGTAGCGATTCAGGATAAGACTTAAACACGCTTTGGAAAATAGCTTCATGATGTACTCGCTCATTATAAACATTCTGTACATTTTGAACACAAAAAAGTCACGGACTGCAGCTTTAATTTGATGGAATTTCACTATAAATTGAAATGCAGAAAATCTTAACTTATATTTATTTTTTGTAGTGTAGATTTATGCTTCCATGACTAATTTATTTCACAAGTGAAATTGCTCAGTAAGGCAGTATCTAAATGCTGTTTAAATAAGGGTTTTGGGTATGTTTTTTCATTGATAGGCTACTTTTATTCAGCATTCAATTGACCAAAAGTGCATTTTATTTATATAACTTTCAAATAAATGCTATTCTTTTGTCTTCATGAAAAAATTATCAAAAAAATAGTTCCCACAAAAATATTAAGCAGCATTATAATATTAATACATTTTTATTTTCTTTAGCACCAAATCAGCATGATTTCTAAAATGAAAATCCAGCTTTGCCATTAGAAGAATAAATCATATTTTAGCATATATTTAAATAGAAAACATTTTACTTAAAATTTTAATATTTCAAAATATTGCTGTTTTACTGTATTTTTATCAAATAAATGCAGACTTGCTGTGCAAAGAGATTTCCTTTACCTACATATTTATACGATTACTGAGCTCACATTTAAAGGCATCATGTGAAGAATATTGTCCTTATTAGCGAAGTAAATATCAATTAATTTGATCTTAATTCATTCATATTTTGTCTCAGTGGCAATTAAGCTGCATTGCACTCGATGTAGATATATTCTTTATTCTTTTGGATGGAATTTGATAATATTATAAATGTTTCATTGCCGTTTATAAAAGTTTATACGTGCATCCATACACATATATACGACTATCTTATTGTTCCATCCATAAGTTTGTCATATTTCTTGTGCTAACAAACGCAATCAAGTGAAGCTCGCACAACTCTCATTAACAACCCTGCGAAGCACAAATGCTGTCCTTGAGATCATCAGGATATTATTTATTCAACGTTAACTTCAGCAACTCCCGCTTCGCAGTTTGTGAAATCACACCAGTGCCGCAACGAATGGTAAATGGACTGCATTTATTGCATTTATAATGCGCTTTTTATTTTGATGCCATTCTTTTATCTCACCCTTGGGTCAGCAAAGCCTCCCATCTTGAGAACTCTCGCGCACACACACACTTGCACGTAATGTTAACCCTCTCTCCTTCATCACCCTTTTTGCCCTCAGTCATTCTCCGGGAAGAACTCCATCTGCGCTCGATTATGTGAGAGAGGGACAGAAGTGGGCAAGTATTCCACACCTACACAATGACTTGCGTAAGAGACTGACGGCCTCAGAGTCTTCACGCCTGGGGCACATTTTTAAAGACTTGCTGTGTCTATCAAGGTTTTTTGTACATTGAATGTCAAAAATACTATATCTTATATAGAATGCATTATGTCATATCAAACATACTTTTTGTATACAATCAATAAATCTGATGCTACAAGAATTTGATGGTGGGTTACTGGGTTTCTTGAGTAGAATGTCATATTTAATGTGGTTTGTGTGTGCAAAATGCAAAACGGATCTGAACAAAGCAATAAATCTCATATTTATTCCTGATTATTTTAACAGCCACCTTTAACCAGCACCAGTCCAAATCTCCGCTCGGGGACATGGACGTTTATTGGAAAGGGAACATTGTAAACTGTCAGCCACGTGGAGGAAACTCAATAATATGTTCCTCAAAAAGGTATTTTTTTATGTGACAGGTGCTGCAATAAACTAGTAGATACAACATCACCAACATCCTCCAAATGTATATGTGGGATAATAAGACAAGACTCATAGATCACTTGTGGTTTATTTATATGTGTGTACATTGTGTATCATTGCTGCAAATTCAAGTCTCGAAAAAAAGTAGCAATATTCCCGCAGCTTTTAATGAAGTATCAGAAAAGAAATAAATCAAAAATTAAGAGAAATTCATTTATGATAGGTTAGTTTGTTTGTATTTTATGCTACATTAGCTGTTTCCATGCCTGCATGGCAGTAATGTAAATCTTGAAATCTGAACATACTTTGGTTCATGCATTTGAAGCAGAAAATTATATAAACATACACACTATAATACTTCAAATGATATATAAATATAAAACAATCGCAAAGATTAGCGCAATATCATCGCATCTACAGGAGAAACTGTGCACTACACAGAGCCCAATATATATTTTTTAACACAACTGCACTGTAGATACAAAAGGCATATAAACAATGTAATATGCTCATTGTGCTATTTTTTTTTTTTTTTTAGCCATGCCAAAAAGGTGTCTTAAACTAATCTCTATTATCTGGTTCATTAGGGAACATTCCGTAATAAGTCAAAGCAATATTATTATGAGTACCAACTAATTATGTACATTAACAACTGCAATGTTAAAGGGTTAGTTCACCCAAAAATGTTAATTCTGTCATTAATTCCTCTCCCTCATGTCGCTCCAAACCCATAAGACATTTGTTTATCTTCAGAACACAAATTAAGCTCTTTTTATGTGAAACTTAACACTTTCAAGGTACCAGAAAGGTACTAAAGACATCGTTAAAGTAATCCATGTGACTCCAGTGGCTTAACCTCTTATGAAGCGGCGTGAACGCTTTGATTGTGCAATTTAAAAAAAAAAAAATTAATAAAATATCAATTTCCATCATTTGTTTACACAAAATCTGCTCTTGTTTTAACACAATGCGCATGCGCCTTGGTGCTCTCGTGAACGTGCGCATGCAAGATTAATATTTTGTAAATAAAGCGGTAAATTATGTGTTGTTGGTTTTTTTTGCACAAACAAAGTACTCGTGCCAGTTCATAAAATGAGGTTAAACCACTTGGGTCACATAGATTACTTTTAAGATGGCTTTGCTACCTATCTGGGGTTTGAGAATGGTAGTTGCGTAGGCTGTCAATGGAGGGACAGAAAGATCTCAGATCTTAATTTGTGTTTGAAGCTGAACGAATGTTTTATGTGTTTGGATTGGAATAACACGAGGATGACAGAATTTTTATTTTTGGGTGTAATAATAGACTATTTTTAATCATTAAAAGCGTGTAGGCACTTTCATCAGGAAGTGTGGCTAGATCAGCGGTTCTCAAATCTATCCTAGGGACCCCTCACCATTGTACATTTTGTGTGTCCTCTTTATCTGACACACCCAATTCAAGTCTTGTATTCTCTTCTAATGAGTTGAATCAGGTGTGTTAGATGAGGGACACAAACAAAATGTGCAACAGTAAGGGGTCCCCAGGACAGGTTTGAGAACCACTGGTTTAGATATCTGCTGAGTTTTTGTCATCCATTGTATAAATATGATGACAGATGACCACATTTATGACCTGTTTCCTCAGTTTAGCCCCTCATCAGGCTGGCAGTTGCGGACATGGGAACACGTTGCCAGATTGTTTCCCTCCCAATAACCTGCATCCTGACCGTCATGACATCGACATTTAGTACAGGAGTCGACCCACACTGGCTCACCTCCAGGGATCACTTGAGTCCTAGAGGCATTCACATAACAGTTGGGGCCTGAAACCACAAAGAGAGAGATGATTAATGAGGCCCATTATCTGTAGATAAAGGTGAAGTATTTGCAGTGTTTTCCTATCCCACATTAACAAACAAAGACAGCTATATAGTGTTACTAAAGCATTGTTTTGACCCTGACCAGCCTGACACCGCAACACTTTGACACTAACTCAGCCAATAATTTGAGTTTTGGGACGGGACTATCGGTGTGCTCAAACTATGGCAGTGTAATCATAAGGCCACCCACATATGATATATTATTTTGTCTGGTATTCTCTGCTCTGCTTAATTGTGACAAAGTTGCATTTGTTTTTCCAACTTGAAAAAAAGTGTCAATATATTGAATTAACCACACTTAATTTTGCGATTCCAGAAGTTTCAAGAACTGTGTGTGTGTGTGTGTGTGTGTGTGTGTGTGTGTGTATATATATATATTAGGGCTGTCAAATTTACGCAAATTCATTTTAACGGCACTAAATTTATTAACGCGCTTTAACGCAGCGCGCATTTTCTGTTTGATCTGTGGCATAGCCCGTAGTTGGAAATAGTAAGAGCAGTCATAGACGCAAAGGATGCAGCAGCAAACATTAATATAGAAAGAAAAGGGTTGACATTAACATTACTATTCTAAACCAAAAGTGCATTGCCTACAAGCGACCACATTTTCTGTTTAACTTTTATTAGACTCCAGGTCTATAAGAAAGAAAAGTGAGTTTTTTCACTAAGCGCATTCTCTGCAGTCCGAGCGCGATGCACTGAAGCTCACTCTCGCTCAATCTGAGGTAAATCATTAACACATCACCCCTTACAGAACACGTGTTTTATACAAAATGCCGGCAGTTAAACAGGGAACGCAGATCTCTTAAAGGGGCCGCACTATATTCCTACCTGTGTAATATGGACCTCCTCCAGGTATGGTCTGGTTCTGGTGCGCTCACAGGTCCGCATGACAACTTTAACATTACCAATTTTTCATACGAACTGTGCTCTGCTCTGAATTAAACTGCCAGTGTAAAAACTCCCTTTATATTCTTAAAATGAGAGAAATCACTGCTTATTCTTAATTTTTACGTTTAGGCTTAAGAGACATGAACAATTTCTTTGATATACATCTATGACCTTTGATACGTCTAGTCTTCATGCTTCAACCAAAAGTATGGTTTCACTAATAATAAATGTACATTTGCATAAAGCATGCATATTTGTCCAAACCCATGTTGATTAGAGTATTAAAAACTTAATTTAAACTTAATTTAGGATACATTTTACAATTGCTAAAAATCTGTGATTAAATTGCGATTAATCGCGAGTTAACTCATGACAATCATGCGATTAATCATGATTAAATATTTTAATTGATGGACAGCCCTATATATATATATAGGCGTAATTTACGGGTGGGACATGTCCCCACCCCTTTTTTTAAAACATCTTGCTTCACGGATTAACCTAATACAAACAAAACATCTCTGGTTAACTAGAAGAGCATCATTTTGTTTGTTTGTTAAATAAGAGGCGATCTGGCGCTCGTTGCCGCTGTTATCAGTGGAGCAGATTTCTCTCGCGGCTCCTGCAGTCTTCACACAGACGAGCGCTTTAATCTAACGCTTAACGCCGCTGCAGAGACTTTCTATTTGTTCTGGTCAGATCACCAAACAAAATGCACAAAAACTGTCCCTGCTCTTGATGTACTGATGATATTCGGTTTTGATGAGAGAAAAAATCGGCTACGAGGGCAGATTAGAACCGAGAACTTCTGACAAGTTTAACAGACTAGACCAGGGATGATAAGCAAAGTGTGCAAATCTATGCCTTTATTAATGTGAAAATTCTTGGCACAACGCTATTGTGTTTAGATGCAATAATTAAACGAGATCTATATCAATAAATGAACTATTTAATTGATTTCCGGACATCTTAATACTAATTTTTCTGCAATTGTTATTGTACATATTTTACATCTGATATAACATTGTATCAGCAATGCTACCCCCCTTAATACGCCATATAGTTCATATCATATGCACGCGAAAAACTGCCTACCATATGCACACCAAAGCTCATTTTGACGTATGAGTGCCCCTCAAACGTCAAAATGAACTTTGGCGTGCATAGTACGCAGTTTTTCGCGTGCATATGATACACAATTTATGTCCCACCCACTTTTTAAAACAAAGTTACGCCACCGTATATATATATTAGATGCTGAGGGGGTAAATTTAAAATAAATATATACATTTAGTTTATATCTTGTGTATATATTTTTTTAGCATTATAATTAAGATTTAATTATATATTTTTTTATTTAAATCATCCTGCAGCCCCTGGTTGAGAATCACTATAGTAGGAGTTGCTATGCGATTGCTATGGTGGTTTAGAGCTTTTTCTTACTGTTGTTATATGGTTGCTATGCTATTCTTAGTGTTGCCAAGTGGTTGAAAAAAAGTCCATCAAGTCTCTTTAATACTGGATTTGTCTCTTTTCTCTCCTGTTTTATCATTAGAATTTCAAAAATCTAAATTCATAATGCATAGAGAATTACCAGATCACCTCTCCACAAAAGGCTGCACAACTTTGGGTATCATTCGTGTCTGCTGCACAAACTAGACAGGTTATGTGCAGAATATAAATACTTAAGGTCAAGAGTTTTTGCTAAACCTGAAGCAAGCTCCACTAATTAGTACGCTGTCGAGTGTGGATAATGGCACAATTTAGAGTGTTTAATATTTAAGATAAGGTTTTACTTTAATTTTGAAGTTACTGTAGATTAACTGAAAGGCAGAAAAATGCAACATCATTTGAGGAACTGACCCTTTATCACATATAGGTGAAGTATATATGCTTTGATTAATGTGTTGGTTTGGCTGCCTACATGCCTGCCTTATCTTTAGTCTGTAAACACTATAATTGCCTTCATACTTCACAGTGTACAGAGAAGACAATACGGTGGAAGCTAAACTCATAAGGAGCGTTATCTTATTTCAGGTGCACAAGCCGGTCTAGCACATGGCCTGACATCTCCCCATCTGTTATTGAATGAATTATATGACGATATAACATACACCACAGCATCATTACCAAAGACCAAACACAATTGTGTCCTCCATGTATATATGGAGGCTATGAGAATGTCATACTGCATTAGCCAAGACCAAGACAATTGCATAGAAGTTTAATCAGCCTTACAGCCATGGCAATGTTTTCTTTTTAAATAAAAAATAATTAAAAATCTTACAGAAATGTAATATTCACAGATGTAAAGCATTGAAAATATATATTTTTAAATGTATCTTCATGTTACATGTGTAAATACTGTATGTTTACATATTCACTATATTGCCAAAAGTATTGGCACACTCCTCCAAATCACTGAGTTCAGGTGTTTGATCCCTTCATGGCCACAGGTGTATAAATCAAGCTCTAGGCCTGCAGACGCTTCTACACACATTAGTGAAAGAACGGGTCGCTCTCAGGAGCTCAGTGAACTCAAGCGTGGTGCCGTGATAGGTTGCCACCTGTGCAATAAGTCCATTCCTGACATTTCCTCACTACTAAATATTCCACAGTCTACTTTTAGTGGGATTATAACAAACTGGTTCCGATATAACAGCTTTGGGATGAATTAGAGCGGAGACTGAGAGCCAGGCCTTCATGTCCAACATCAGTGCCTGACCTCACAAATGAGCTTCTAGAAGAATTGGTCAAAAATTCCCATAAACACACTCCCAAACCTTGTGGAAGAGTTGAATCTGTTATAGCTTGCAAAGGGTGGGCCAGCTCCATATTAAACCCCACAGATTAAGAATAGGATGTCAAGTTCATGTGCATGTAAAGGCAGGCGTCCCAAAACTTTTGACAATACAGTGTATGTGAAAACATATTAATGAATATATATGCATGCCTCATGTTATGTCGTTTGAATCAATTGCCACTTACCATCCTTGCATTGAGGGCAGCACTCCCCTTTCTGATAGACTGGATTAACACATGGTGGAGGGGCACAATCTGCTACCTGACAACGGGCGATGCCGTCGCTGTAACATGTACACTCTTCACATGCTGAGGGCTGTAAATCAAATGCAAATCATCAGTTGAAAGTAGGTTATCAACTGCTGTAACTCCATCAAAAGACATGTCTTACTCTATTCTTCAAAAAGGCTTTTTAAAGCGATCCAGCAGGACTATCAAATTGCTCGCTTGTATACATAATGCAGACATTTGATGTTGTGCCAATACAACACTGCGTTTTAACGTCCTACAATGTGAAGAATGTGATCAAATTCCACTCCCACAAGACTGTTTAAGTAGGAGCCGCATTACCACCTGTGGTTCAAACAGTACTGGAGGTTGGGTTAAATGGACTGGAAGAAAATGATGTCAGCTCAGGCAAAGTATATTCCTTGGAGTCTGTCAGAAGGCTTCAATTTTCCCCTCAGGGCTTCCCCATTAGCCATAATAACCAAATCAAGGAGATAATGAAGCACATATAAGCCCTGCATTTTCCAAGCCTGTGCCACCAGAGATATTTCATTCTTCAATTCCTTAAGCAGAGTATTAAATTGCCCTTTATGACTCCAGTCTAGTGTGCATCAGATGTGTTCTTCACCTTGACTCAGAACAAAAGAAGCCTACTGTATTAGCTTTTAACTTGCACAATGTATAAATATGTTAATGGACGGGTACGTAGGAACTGGCTCAAATCAAACAGTTATCTTTCAGAAACAAAGGGTTGCTTTTGTTCTGAGCTTACAAAAAAAGTACATCCAACCTATAAGACAGTGTCATAATTAGTGCTAGTTTTACTCAGCGATCTTAATCAATAGAAATGACTGTTACTGCGGACACAGATTTACTGTAGTGCTATTTCATCTGTGACTGAACGAATCGTCCTCCCTTTCATGATTTCATTAGATGGACCCCAGGAGCTGAATGTGTTGCACCAAAATCCTCTTTCACTGCTGATGAGACGATTTAAATATGTATTTGCGTACCAAGATATCTCAGCACAGCAGATCCTTGTTAACAAACTTGATTTGGTTAAAAATAAAGGATAATAAGATAATAATTTGGTCGATTTAGTGTTTTAACAAATAGGTACAGTGAATGATTTAATAACACGCTCTTTCATTATACATGCACACTTTGCCACCTACTGGTGCAGAGATTAACATAACCTGCCGAAGGAGTCACTGAGATGAATTAAAGAGATAATTCACTTGAAAGTTAGCCCATGATTTACTCCCCCTCAAGTCATCCTAGGTGTATATGACATTCTTCTTTCAGACGAATACAATCTTATACCTCCGACTTGAGCTGCAATTCAACGACTGGCTGCTAGAGACAGGATCCAAAAGGGAGTTAAATCTGGATCTCCCCCATGTTAAAATGCCCAACTTTACAGCAGAAAAAAAAAACACGTTTACAGCCTGGTTTTGGTCAAAACTAAGGGGATGTGATTTTTAAAACTGAACTCATCTGTTTTAATTATATTAAGCATAAGTAAATTCTAAAGTTTTTCATAACGAAGGGCGTGGCCACTTGAGTGACAGGTGGATTGCCACTATGGTTGAACTAGGTGGGCGTGGTTTCAGCAACCAGGCACCTCAGCTCCACCCACGTCCTGCCACTTTTCCCACACTTTTAAAAATGCTGGGTTGTTTTAACCCAATTTTTGGTCAAATATGGATTAACCCAGCAATTGGGTTGTTTTAACCCAAAGATTGGATTTTAATCCTGCGGTTGGGTTAAATATTTGCTCATATTTGTTAAAACAACCCAACTGCTGGGTTAGTCCATATTTGACCCAACATTGGGTTGTTTTTTACTCCGAATTTTTTAGAGTGCATGTTCGGCTTTTAGGCTTCAAAAATGCTCTTCGGAAACCTACGGGTGATGTAATGGACACTACGTCCATATTTAGTTTTTTTTTTTACAGTCTATGGCCCTACGTCATATGCTGGAGCGCCAGTCTTTTGTGAGCACATGTACCACAGTTAGTGGAAGTTACACAGTTAGGAAAGTCCACACACAAACACATCGCTTCGCTTAAGAAGGACTTTATTAACCCCCAAAGCCGTCTGATGCACTTTTATGATTAATAGATGCACTTTTATGATGGACGGATGCACTTTTATGATGGACAGATGCACTTTTATGATGAATAGATGCACTTTTATGATGAATGGATGCACTTTTATGATGGACGGATGCACTTTTATGATGGACGGATGCACTTTTATGATGGATACAGAAACAGCCATTCACTGCAATTAAGTTTGGAACAGGACATTTTTTATATAACTGACTGTATTCGTCTGAAAGAAGAATGTCATACACACCTAGAATGACCTGAGGGGGAGTAAATCACAGGGCAATTTTATTTTTTGGGTGAACTATCCAGTAGTATATTCCTGCACAACCGGAGGCTGCAGTTTCAGGACCCCAGTTTCAGGACCCCAATTCTAGGACCCTCGTTTTTTGTGACAGCGCCACCTACAGAACTGGATGATATAGCGGTGTGCTGCAGTTTCAGGACCTCAGTTCTACGACCCAGGTGGTTTAGTTAGTAGCCTACATAGTATCAAGATATTTAATCTCAGGAGTATATTTTATGTGATTTTTTAAATTAAAAATGCATCAGAGGTTAATTACAAAGTGTGTAATACCTGCTTTGATGCACAATTTTAAATTTAAACAAATTAATTAACACAAAATATAAATAAAAAATGTATATCAATCTTTAAAAAAAAGTTGAGTACCTTAAATCTTAATTTCTTGAATTATACTCTGTATTGATTAACCTCCTTAAGTTTAACTAATTAGTTCATTATCAGGGAAAATAAAGATGGAATCAGTATATGCAGTCACTAAATTACAGTCAGATATTTTAAAGTTTGTAGAGAGGCAAGGCAAGACTCAAGAATGATTGAAGAATATATATTTGTCATTTTTGCAATAACAACAGCACCAAAAAGACCCCTTTTTCATCAGTTGCTGCACAGACAGAATGATATATATAGCCAAACAGAATATTAATGTTACTCATGTCTAATTCCAAACTCCAAATGTGTAAGTATATAAGAGCTATATCCACCAATTGAGACCATGGTGCTATACAGTTGAAGCTGCATATGTGAGGCAACTCACAAACTGTAAACATTTCCTATACATTTTACTAAGCTGGATGATGACTGACAGTCCTTATACTAATCTGGTGAACATGGTAATTTTGATAAATGAGCCAAGGCACAAAATGAACTGTAGATAAAATTAATAAAAAACTGCACAAGTTATAAAAACCAGCAAGTGTTACAGAGATGAATATACAAATATATATTGTTATAACCATCCTATTTTGAAGCGCTCCATCAGAAGAAGACACCACCAGTTTCTAATGAAAGGCATGTCCATCTGAAAGATGTGTGACATTGACAGATACTATATTAGCATATGCTTGGCAAAACAAAAACAACAAAAAAACACTGATGAGACTTTATCCCGCAGTCATTTCTACAGTGATGGCGTGGCAATCCCTAAAAGCAAAAAAAAAAAAAGGTAACACGTCAAAAGCCATTGCCATCTCGGTTACATTATGAAATTTACATGATATGCAGAATGGAATATAATAATATTTATTTGGAGAGGCTAAATATGCATTTATTAATTACTGCAATGTTATGCCCAGTCTTTTCAGTCTAGCTCCAAGGATAACAAAAAAACATTTGTGCAAGATTCATACAGAAAAATTATTTAAAAAAAATTAAAGGATTAATTTTCAACTTTTTAATCCTTCACAGATATCAGTACAGGCTATAAGAACGTAGCCAAAGTATAAATGGCTGAACTTGTCAAACATTATGCATCATTTAGACAGACTAATATTGTAGTGCAACAAGGCAGTCAGCGCAGTTATATTTTATTCTTAACTATGGTAAAACAATGAGTATTCAGCAAGTCTGCCCTCTAATACAGTAAGCTACAGGTAATCGTACACACCCTTACCAACATGCTTTTGTCATCTTTTTAAGTTTAATTAATGTGCTGGCAGCTGGCTAGATGCATTATAGTCATTAAAAATCAAAAAGGATTTAATAAATCTCAGCCACACCACGATCAAGAACATCCAAGCCTAATTAATAAAACTAGCACACAAATTCTTAATTCGTGTGAATTAATTCTTAATTCATAGCAGTTCACTTACGTACATTTTGTTTCATGTAAAAGTTATAAAATAAAATTTGATTGAATATCAGTACTCACAGTCTGATCGGTGTCCATAGTCCATCTTAAATTAGTGTTTTGGTGATTAAATTCGGTAGGTGGTGCTGTCACAAAAAACTAGGGTCCTAGAACTGCGGTCTTAGAACTGGGGTCCTGAAACTGCAGCCTCCGGTTGTGCAGGAATACCCTTCTCGAACTATCCCTTTTACTTTACCATGAACCACGTGATGGCGCTACATATTCTGAATCTCCTTTTGGGACCAATACCAAACGTTAAAACAAATTCACCGCCTAATGAAAATAAATTAAAATTACTGAAACGTTAGGTGGCCTATGGAAAACAATTAGGCTATTGTCGATGTATAATCAAACTCTTTTATTTTGTCACTATTAGCCTACGTTAAATTTTACTTCAACATGAATTTATTACAGGTGTTTTTCAACTGCGTGCAGCCTCGCGGAAGAGCAATTAAAACGAAAAATATAAAGCCAGAAAGCATTCAGACCTAAATAAAGAATAAATCCATGACTTAACTTTGTAAAAAATATTGTTCTCTCTCTCTCTCTCTCTCTCTCTCTCTCTCTCTCTCTCTCTCTCTCTCTCTCTCTCTCTCTCTCTCTCTCTCTCTCTCTCTCTCTCTCTCTCTAGCTATATGTCACCCTTGTGTGCTTGTATTACAGACATATTGAATGAAGTTCACCTGAAATTGTTGCCCCAGTTCGTAGACTTCTCCCCAGTGCTCGCAGCCGACCATCTCGCATCTCGGGCAGCAGTCTGTCGGGTAATGGCTGACATGGATGCAGGCGGCGGGCAGGGATGTGCACTCGGTCCGTGCGCAAGCAGATCCGTCTGTTGTACATTCGCATTGTGTGCAATGATCCGAATCTAAAAAGTACCATTCGCCCACATAATAAACACTGCCGTTCTCCTCGCAGGTCGTCTCATGTTGTCCAGCAACCGAGAAAGCCACAGCACACTGGCCGCAGATCAACAGGGTAAGCCAGACATGAAGAAAACTCACCGGGGAACCCCAGACTAGCGCCATGCCAATCACCGAACAATTCTCAGTCATAAAAACAAGACCTGCACATGCACCATAAATACAAACTGCTATGTTGTTTTAAATAACTAACTATTGCAAACGTCTATTTAACTATACTGGATAAGTTTAAAAGCGTTTCATGGTCAGAATGCGCTGTGCGCGCTTTGGAGGCAGTTGCGCACAGGGAAAGTTTTACGCCTCCTGGGTTATGTTTCAATTTACACGTGACAGCCAAATACCAGAATATTGATAGGCTGTGGTTTTATGAGACATTTGCATTTATTGCAGCTATGCTTGTCTATTGAGAGTTTAAAATGGTTGTGATGGTTGCTTTTGAAAATTTAAGATCGATTTATACCATTTAACACTGTGAATTGTCCAAACTTTTTGTTTTTAGAGAGGAGTGGGGAATAACTTTTAGAGCAGAATCATTTTGCAGCGACACTAAACATACGTTGTCTCTACTTAAAAATCAAAGTTTAGAATATTTTAAATAGCCATGTCCATTATAATGGATGTGATCAACATTCTCATAATTATAGCCACATATGGATGTGTTCGAAATTTAAAGAACTTTAAATTTCCAAGGGCCAGGGGAGTTTTAAACTGGGGTCCCCCAAAAGGTTCTAAGGGGTCCCCAGGAATTTTTTTAGAGAATAAAAAGACAAAGCAAAAATGGTTAAACTCAACCAACTGTTACATTTATAATTGTTTCTCTCCTTTCATGTCGTATGCCTACATTTACCAGAATTGTATATGTTTGCTTTTGTGAAAGTTGCTTATACAAATATTTTTTTATAATTATATGCATCCCACATTAAGTATAGCCAATTTAAGTTGAGTTAAATTCTATTTATAATGTCACACTTACTATTATCTAAAAGTTTGAGGTAATCTGTAATGCACACTATCACGAGTCCTTCAGCCAATCCAATGACTGCGAAATATGTCTCCATAGGAACGGGAATGTTTACACTGATACAGGAAGCTTCGGTTGTTCTGGTGAGTATCCGCCTGTGGGGAATGTGCTTGTTTTAAAACTACTGTACATGCTTTCACAAATGTGTGCCAGCTTAAACCTTTCTAAAATAATTCATGTTTCATTAAATAACAAAATATTAGTTTAACATTTCGCTAAAGTCATTAATGAAGTCATATTTACGCGTCATGTTTGTTTATCGTGCTCTTCCCCTTCGTAAAGTTGATCACTGCCTTATTGATTGTTCTATGTATTTATTTCCAGCTAGTTTATCTCCAGTTTGGACACGCCGAATGCACTCCAGTGATTAGCTCTTTTGTGCTCAACTCTGGAAATACTAGCGGCCTCATGGACAATTTCCAACGCCAACAATCCTTGTGGAATTTAGTGAGGGAAAATGTCCCCTGCTCTGAGTTTCCTGAGATCCGAGCAGTGCTTGGAGATTCATTGATTGATACGTACGCAGAGTTGTATGCAGAGGTAAATGAGGCATATTTATGCATCAGACTGTGTTGGTAAGATACAACAGAATGTGATAGCTAAAAGTAGGCCTAGCCTATAATATTTCAGTCATCATATTTATAAAATAACTACAAAGCCCAGGCTACATAATTCATATGTTTACCTATTTATGTTTAATACAGCATGTTTGTTATCCTTTATTAATTATTATTAATGTTTCCATTTGGCTTACAAAAGTGGCTACATATTTTTATTTACATTAAATAAAAATCTGGTAGGAGAAAGTGTGTGTGTGTGTGTGTGTGTGTGTGTGTGTGTGTGTGTGTGTGTGTACAATTGCAACAAAAAAAGTACAATTGTCTGCTCTGCATTCACAAATGCATTTCTTTTATGATGTTATACTCTAAAATAAAACAAGTCTCCGTTAACAAGTAGTATAGCCCTGACGTGCGACTTTAAACCAGTTTTAAATTACGACTCCCGAGAGTGAATTATCTCAGTGCATGGAATGCAAACCTCCTTTGAACAGATACGGGGACTGTTTCAGAGCGGACTCTTTCAAAGATAAATGGTCTTTCACAAACCGAATAGGGTCTCACACTATACGCAGACAGCCATGTGCATATGAAAGTAGTGGGTGGAAACTTGTCTATGGAAGACATATGTGATTCTTCCTTCCTCTGAACACTAAATACGATTTATTACCTTCTGTTTAAAAACCCCTCTGCTGTTCTTATGTAGGAATTCTCAGAAGGACTTCTGAGATTTAGTAAGGCATACTAATGCCTCAAATATTTGTTTAATTGTATACATTTTCACTGTAAATCGTGATTATGACCAACCAAGGGCATCTTACCTTGTTAGTAAGACCTATATTGAACCCCAGTAAAGTTGCAAAACAACAATGCAAGAAACTTTCCTCTGCTAAGACTTGTTTTTCTGTCAATTTCCCTCCCTCACTGCTTCACTTTTGCCTTTGAGCTTGTCCTTGAGAACATTTTCCAGTACGGAGATGAAAGTCAATAAACAAGAAAAGAAAAATGCTCTTTTGTATCAAAGTTTGCATTTAGCTCAACTACATTTTTAAGCCTGAAAAGTGTCTCTGGTGCCTGTGCATGTCCTGAACCCCAGGTTCTGGAGTGTAAATAAGAGGGAGCTGGCCTGTGTTCAGCTGAGTTATTTAGGCTTGAAGCTTGTTTCGTGCGGGCACAGCAGGATCAGAATTCTCAGGGAGCTGGTTTTACTCTGTCTTGCATTGCCTTCGACAAGCTTTGAAGTGTATTTTCAGAGTCCGAGGGAAACTTGAAAGTCCCAAAACAGGTGTGGAGATTGGTAATAGAGTGCAGGCATCGCCAATGCCGTGACAGGCTTTTATTTCCTCTCTGGCTTTTCACCTCATGTGCGGTGTTTGTGAGAATAACACAATTTTTTCAATATCCACTTGAAATTTCCTGTCTCACACACTTCAGAGATTAGAGACGGTTATCATTAGCTTTTAACCAACTGGCTGCATTTCTCTAGTTGCAGAGCAGCTTGTAACAAGGATTTGGAAAGTGCATTTCATACAAAGCTGAGCCAAATAGCACTCTCCTGTAACACTTTCCTCTGCTGACCTGTTCTAGGTGGAGATGTGGGAGAAGATTTGGCAGGAGCTCCATTACTCAGAGCAGGGCGGCAGGCCAGAAGCCCCCGGATTCCCTCTGGCTGACCCCCCGGCTGTTAAAGAGTTGCTTAAAGCAGAGATTCAATTGTTGCTGCTCACACTGAGGGAAAAAGCAGCCAGACAGGGCAGGTGAGGAAGATACACGGTTATAATATTACTGCTATGCAACGGATCCTCAACTGTTACAAAACACACATTGAGCCTCAAACATTATATCAACACAACAGCTAACGTTAACAAAAAATGAACATTAACTATCATAGTTTTAAAAGACTTTTAACCTGTGACATCTTGATATTTGAATATCTTGATATTTTAAGTTTATTAAAGGCCATTCACTAGACATGAAGATTTGGATCTCTTCTAATGTTACATATTACAATTCTGGCTGATACAGGAATCAAGGCAAGTTTATTTCTATAGCACATTAAAATAAGCAAGGAAAATTAAAACAATTATTAAAGGAATTAAAAGATGATACAGTCATAAAAATAATTAAAAGAGTGAAAATAAGATGCATAGTGAAACTTCTCATCTGGCAAAAATGATTATTATTTTTTTTACAGCTGCTCGGTTTACTGTGAGATTTTCCTGTGATTGTAATGTGTCTGTGGTGTTCTTTCGATGCTCCCAAGTGACCTATTGGACGTCTCCAATAGATCCGATTTTTCATCTAAAATCGGACAGAAAGAGCTCTGCGAATGTAACAGATTTAGTCGCGACCTTGAGTTTCACATTAAACTCACTACTGTACCACAGACTCAGATCATCATCATGGTCACATCTCTCAGTTTCTCAAATAATATTTAAGAATAATTCATGTTTGTTCCCTCCTTGCTCTGGGACTTCCCCATACTGGTTGTCTCTTTCTCTGTGGATTTCTTTTGGCGCACCTATATAATCTGCTGGATGTCTCCAGCAGATCAGATCTTTCACATAAGATTGGCCAGGCAAAGCTAGGACTATTTCAGTCCACGCTCCGATTTATAGATTAGCTAACATTAAAATCTATGCTATTCAAAAATGAAAATTAGCCCAGAAGGCCTTTTATAACCCATGAGCCGTTGGATGCACTTTTATGATGAATAGATGTACTTTTATAATGGATAGATGCATTTTTTTGACAGATAAATGTACTTTTATGATGCATAGATGCACTTTTATACTGGACAGATTCACTTTTATGATGGATAGATGCACTTTTATGATGGACAGATTCACTTTTATGATGGATAGATGCATTTTTTGACAGATAGATGCACTTTTATGATGGATAGATGTACATTTATGATGATAGATGCATTTTTTTATGATGGATAGATGCTTTTTTATGGACTTCAAAACAGAAACAGCCATTCACTGCCATTATAAAGCAGGGACATTTTTTTCATATAACTCTGATTGTATTCGTCTGAAAGAAGAATGTCATACACATCTAGGTTGCCTTGAGGGCGAGTACATTTTTGGATAATTTTAGTTTTTGGGTGAACTATCCCTTTAATTTTAAGTGAGCTTGTATGATGGAAACGGTAATCTAAATGAAAATGAAAGAAATTAGCATACACAATTAAATATCCAATATCGAGTGATACCAATAAATTAAAAATGGTTTAACTATCAAAAAATATTATGCATTCCTTCAATACAGTCATGGTTTGATGAGCTAACTTCATAACTTGTATGAACTTGAACTTAAAATGAACATTTTCAATAGATTCCAACTGAAGGGTTTCATCTGAAGATCTACATCCCAGTGTTAAGTCTCATCTGCGGGTGCTGTGTTGTAATGGCTTTCCCTGACTTGATGAATGAATGTTCTGACCTTAATGGAGACCCAAAGTATCTTTTCAGCTGACTGGGAGTGAGTTCATAGGTCAGGGCTTTGCTTTTGTAAAGTAGCATTGCTTAAAAAAAATGCTTGCTGATAAATCATTGACTTTTAAAGCTTGGCATAGGAGCACATCACAAAAGGACTGCTTTAAATGAATGAGTGAATCAGTTACGTCAGCAGTAAGGACTGTGTTACGTTTGTTTGACGGGTCATGCTCTGTTTGCTTTTAAATTTGTAGCTATTTATGATTACATTTTAATTTGTTGCCTAGTGACTTTTCTTTCTCTGGGTTCTTTGTTACTTTTGTGGCTCCTTGTCTACTATAACAATGCACCGGGAAGAAGATATTTACAGGTATCAGTCAGGCCGGAGGGGCCATCTTCTCTCAGCAACCAGCTAGACACTGGAAAGAATGTCAACAGAAGGTCTTCTTTTGAAAGGTTTTTAATGTATTTAACACATTAGTTCAACAATAAAATCCTTTACGTTGATTTCATTGGTTAACTACATTATTCTTTGCTGAGCCTATATTTATAATCCTTATAGCCCTTCTCTCTTAGCAGACAAAATGCTCTCTTTTCAGCAATGGCAAATCAGGAGCGGGTGTTTGGCGACTACCGTGACAGTCAATCAGAGAAAAAACGCTTTCATTCATTCTCAAATTGCTGAAAAGCTTTGACTCTGTCACCCGGAAACAAATATTGCATATGAGCATTGGGGTGTAAACTTGTTTGGTTTCAGTGTCAGCTTTGGTTTGTTTGTTAACAACTTTCTTTGGTGACATAATTTAGCTGCTGATCTGCTTTGAAGATAAATCTGGATTACTTCTCTTTCATATTGCTCCAGGTTTGGAGCTTTCCCGGCACCTGATGCAGGCCAAAGCAGGAAGCCGTCGACTCAATGGTGTTTTCCGCGCTTTAACGTGTGCAAGAAAGCTTTTGAAAGGAATTAATTTAATGGATCTTGTTAGCGGCACTATTTCCCCTCTCAGCCGATGGCCGCCCCTCCCTCCTGTGTGGTCTAAGTCCTTGTCGGCGTGATTTGTTGTGGCTGTATGGAGTCAAGCTGCACCTGTTTCTTTATGCTAGGTCTCCGTTCAATGGCCATTGAGAGAGAACCCTAGTTCATGCGTGAACTGCGAACAGCTGAGACTTTAAAAGCCAACCAAAAGAGGGTTCTTAAATCTCTGGAGAGTGATACCACAACAATCAGCGCAGGAAGGCTGGAAAGAGAAAGTTGTGTGCACAGCGTATTTCACATGTAGGTAAATTATAAGTGCTGATGGAGGGGCCTTTTGAACGGGCCAATTATTTTACTCTTTTCTCCTCTTTTTGATGTGGCGGCTCCTCCTCTTGTGCCATCTTTGTTGGCAGGAGTATGCTCCTCCCTCCTCTTTGAAAACTGCTAAGCTTCTTACGGATCTGTGCCCACAATGTAGCCTCTGTTCCTGTCAGTACATCCCCATGAGCAAAGCAGAGATGGGCGTCGGACCTCTGCTCGCAATGCACGATTCGCTCAGAGATGCTTGTTAACGTCTCCTAGCTCTTTTCATCAGGCTACAAAAGCCCCACAATCATGCAAACTGTATCCTGTCAGTGCTAAAAAAAAAGAAAGGGGGAAGATGTGAGCAACGATGGGCTGAAAGTGGTACACAGCTTTACGTCTGAATAATGTCTTTGAGGGAGAAAGGACCATCTGCTCGCTTCATCTTTTTTGTATTTCTGGCTATTCAGATGTTTTCCTGTAATCTAGCTCTTCTGCTTCATATGTTTGTATTAACAGATTAAAGGGAAGATCCTTGTTGTTTATAAAGGATTGAATGGAAATGGTTAATTGTGGCTAAGATAAAGCTGTCAGCCTGCTATTGTTATCAAATCTAAACTTAAGCTGTATTAATTTAATTCATTTCCAAATGCAAACCTTTGTGCTTATTTACAATAACATTTCAAAGGTGTCCATGGACTGTAACATCAAGTCCAGGCTTGGTTTATGGTTAGAAAACATGGCTGTGGATAAAAGGCTTTTGCTCCCTTTTTGTGTGTTGCCTTCAGCCTCTTTCGTGCACTCAGCGAGTCTTTTTTAAGATTACAGCAAGGACCAAGAGAGCCTTTTTATTTATTTCTCACTGAAAAAATAAGCATTACATTTTTATTATTTGAGATGCTTTTTTCCCCCCACATATTTTATTGTTTTAAAGAAATAATAACAATACCATAAGGTGATTAGGCAATTACACCTTTCAAACCTTAATATACAGTGTGTGTGTGTATATATATATATATATATATATTGGGGTCAGGGGTCAGCATGGGCACCCTGACAGGTCATCGGCTATGCCGCCCCATACGCCCAACTGAGCTGCTCTGTGTATTCTGACACCTTTCTATCAGATCCAGCATTAACTTCTGGAGCAGTTTGAGCTCCAGTAGCTCGTCTGTTTGATCGGACCACACGGGCCAGCCTTCATGTGCATCAATGAGCCTTGGCCGCCCATGAGCCTGTCGCCGGTTGGACAACTTTTGATAGATACTGACCACTACAAACCAGGAACACCCCACAAGAGCTCCAGTTTTAGAGTCGTCTAGCCATCACAATTTGGCCCTTTCAACATTAATAACAATTAGAAACCAAATCAGCATATTATAATGATTTCAGAAGGATCATGTGACTGAAGACTGGAGTAATGACTGCTGAAATGTCTGATTTGCCATTACAGGAATAAATTATATTTTAAAATAAATCAAAACAGAAAACAGTATTTCTCCATATTGCAGTTTGCTACTGAATTTTTGATTAAATAAAGCCAGCCTTGGTGAGCATAAGAGACCCCAAACTTTTGAACGGTAGTGTCTTTATTTTCATTTATTGTTTCTATAGGTATTTTACCCCAAACTGTTTTCTTATAACACAGTACTTTTAGTTTTTGTACTTTCAGCTTTTTGTAGTCCAGTACTGGGCCAGATGCCAAAACTATGAGCATGATTTGCCTGACACTCTCCACAGTACAACAACATTCTGCTGTATTATTAGTGCTGTGTTTTGGTTGGACCTACAGGGTCTTTAATAAATAATGTGCTTTCTTCCAGGAAAATTCAGAACTTTTTAAAGAAAGTTAAACTAGATTGCTAGATCAGTGTTTCCCAGCTTTATTTAAGGCATCTCATAGCTCCATCAGTTAATCTCAAATACCCCATTATTGAAATCCTTATGAAAAAGCTTATCTAAGTAATGATAATAATAATAATAATAATAATAATAATAATAATAATAATACTTTTTATTTGTATTGCACTTTACATTTGAAACAAATCTCAAAGTGCTACAGTTAAGATCATTTAAAAATGGGAAAATACGCTAAAAGACATAAGCTTTCCCAAAAAGAAAAGTTTTAAGTCCTTTTTTAAAAGTCTCAAATATAAGTGCTCTATTAGTATACTTCCTTTAAACCAAAAATAAGAAAGTATACTTTCAATCTACTTTTTATATACGTCTCTGAAATATACTTAAAATTGCAGTTTTGCAACAAACATTTTTTTATATATATTAATATATAAAATAGATATGTTCCTAATTCTGTGTATCTGATTTTTTTGTGTAGGCTAGTCCACTGGTAGTGTACATAGATATGTCCTACTTTACGCTTTCATTGACTGCATTTTCCAGCTCCATGTTTTCCCTGTTATACGGTAGGGGGCGCTATGACACGCCGTCTCGTACAGAATCTCCAGATCAAAAGACTGGAGAAGAAGAAGCTGAAAAAAAAGTGAAAAGAAGGTCGCTCAATCAAGTGTAAAATAACGCGATCATCAAACATTTTAACAGCATGTAAATCAAAACTGCTTAGTGTTACCAAATGAAATGTCGAACCCATGAAAAGGATTTGAGGTGCTATTGGACTCAATCTACTCCATCTGTGTTCGACCATCGCTCTGAACCTCGTCAAGGCTAGTCTGACAAACAAACTCTCAACTTTTTGTTTAAAATGTTGCATTTCTTTATGAAATTGGTGTACATTTAAGTGTTGGTAAAAAATAATGCATGGAAGCTATAATAACGTGTTTTTTTAAATTGAGTTAAAGTACAGGTAAAGGTATATTTCAAGTATAAAAAATCTACATTTGAACATAGTATACTGAAAGAGCAAAAATAATATAGAAAAATAGTATTAGTACTATCAGTATAATGTTATGTTCACTTAAAGACAATTTACGAGTATACTTGCAGTATATAACTATTAAACTAGTAGTTTACTAAACACTTCAAAGTGTACTTTCTTAAACTAAAAAATTACTACTTGTATTAAAATAGCAGATACAGTACAAATGAGAAAGCTAGTTGTGCACTTTACATTTTATACTGTTACACTTATAACGCACTTAAAGTTTATACACTATAGTGCACTTAAAGTTTATACTGTTGTTACACTTATAGTACATTTAAAGTTTATACTGTTACACGTATAGCGCACTTAAAGTTAATACTGTTACACTTATAGTGCATTTAAAGTTTATACTGTAACACGTAGTGCACTTAAAGTTTATACTGTTACACTTAAGGGGGCCTAATAATTTTGCATGCCCAATTTTTCAGTTTTTGATTTGTTTCTTCACAAAAAATTACAGTTTTATATCTTTGTTTGAAGCCTGAAATGTGGCAAAAGGTCGCAAAGTTCAAGGGGGCCGAATACTTTCGCAAGGCACTAATATATATATATATAGTACCCCTATATAGGGTGTCGCCGTCGGTGTATGAATGGGTAAATGTGAGGCAAAATGTAAAGCGCTTTGGATAAAAGCGCTATATAAATGCAGTCCATTTACCATTACCATTTAATGCGTATCAATAGTACGAGTGTGAAATCTTGTAGAATGGATATGCCAAAAGGAGTTTTGGCATGCATATGGTACGCTGTTTTTCGCGTGCATATGATACGCACTTTATGGCGTGTATATGACACGCTCTTGGGTAGGATTAGGGTGGTGGGGTGGGGGGTTCGTACGTATAATACGCTATAAAGTGCACATCATATGCGCACGAAAAACTGCATACCATATGCACTCCAAACCTCATTTTGGCGTATACATTCCACGAGATTGCCTCGTACTATTTATACGCATTTTCGTGAGATTGGGTTCAACTGTGCTTCTGTGCCCATTCTGTCATTCTCCCTGTCAGTAAATGAGTCTACATGTGTGTCACAGGGATGAAGAGGAGGTCATGGCCCGGTACAAGCCTAGTGTGGTGAGTTACGCATTGGGTCGCAGTAGTACAAAGAGACGGGGGAGTCCAGACGGCTGGTGTGAAAATAAATCACCCACCAGACCCTCATCAAGCCAGAGCGAGACTGGGAGCAGGTCAGTGTTTCAAACATAGCTGTGAGTGTACTTGTATATAAAGGAAGTTGATGATATTGATTGGGTTTGTAAGTATTGAATAGCACTCTTCTTTTTCTTTTTTTTCAGGTCAATCTCCAGCCTCACATCTCACTCCAGCTGTGAGGAAGAAATCAAGGCCTTAAGACAGAAGTTAAACATCACCCATATAGATGAAGTTGTGACCCATCTCAGGTGAGGGCATGTGATTTCTTTATAACTATTTTATATTTTTATATATTTAATATATGTGACCCTGGACAACAAAACCAGTCATAAGAGTCAATTTTTTTAAATTGAGTTTTATACACCGAGATGCAACTATTTGAAAATCTGGAATCTGAGGGTGCAAAAAAATCAAAATATTGAAAAAATCGTCCCCCTTAAAGTTGTCCAGATGAAGTCCTTAGCAATGCATATTACTACTAATAATAATGATAATGATTTTTGGCATAAAAGAAAAATTGATAATTTTGACCCGTACAATGTATTGTCGGCTATTGATATACCGGTGAGATGTAGGACTGGTGAAGTGCTCCAGGGTCACATATTTTATAACTATTTATTGATGTGATTGCAAAATTGAATTTTCACCATCATTTCTCCAGTCTTCAGTGTCACATGATCCTTCAGAAATCATGTTAATCTGATGATTTAAGTGCTCAAAAAACATTCCTTATTAGTATCAGTGTTGAAAACAGCTTCATATTTTTGTGGAAACTGTGATGATTTTTATGACTATACAGTTCAAGAGCAGCCAATGTATCACTTTTGATCAATTGAATGCATATTTGATAAATAATTGTACTTATTTCCTTCAATCAGTGTATACACACTGCACCCTTCAAAGAACTCGATTCGGTTGCTCTGATCTTTTAGGCACACTGACGCTCACTTTCAAATGGAAGTCACTGAGGATTGCTTTGAGCATATTTTAAAAACTATGAACAACACAGTAAAATGTCAGTCCTAATTCCATGCATATAACAAACGCATTACTTTTTTATCAAGCAGATAATATCGGAATCATTTGTTTACGCCAGAGGCGGTGTACATAATATAATGACATTTTAGCCAGCAGGATTGTCCATTTTCAGTTTGATCCTGTTGTGCAGTGCAGTTAATATTGTGGAACACACACTCCTCAGGGTGTAATTCAACATGTGCTCATACTGACTATGGATGCAGACCAGACACGCTCCTTCTTGTGCAAACATGCTGTTGTGAGAAGAGAATGTTGGACTTCCTCACCCTCCTCTCTTTCCCACACTTTCATCTAGGATTATATTACTTACTGCTGGTTCTAAATCGGCGTCTAAATTTAGATTTTGGGTTGTCTGTAAACTCGCAGATACACTAACAGTCAAATGTTTGGACACGCTTCACTGAACTCTTCATCTGAAGTCCTGTGCCTAAATAATTGAATTTAATTTTGTAGACAAATATAAATGAATTGTTTTAAATTAAACAAACATTTATTAATTTCATAAATAATTTTCATAAAGTTAAAATATATTTATAAAATTTATGTATTTAAATATTATTTTAAGTTAAATATGTAATAATAATAAATATTATTTTATTCATTTTGTTTATTAATCTAAATTAAAAGTTATCTAAATTCATTAATATAAATTAAAAGTTAAAATATACAGTGCTTTGCGAAAGTATTCGGCCCCCTTGAACTTTGCGACCTTTTGCCACATTTCAGGCTTCAAACATAAAGATATGAAACTGTAATTTTTTGTGAAGAACAACAACAACAAGTCAACAACAAGTGGGACACAATCATGAAGTGGAACGAAATTTATTGGATATTTTTGAAACTTTTTTAACAAATCAAAAACTGTAAAATTGGGCGTGCAAAATTATTCGGCCCCCTTGAGTTAATAGTTTGCAGCGCCACCTTTTGCTGCGATTACAGCTGTACGTCGCTTGGGGTATGTCTCTATCAGTTTTGCACATCGAGAGACTGAAAGTTTTGCCCATTCCTTCTTGCAGAACAGCTGGAGCTCAGTGAGGTTGGATGGAGAGCGTTTGTGAACAGCAGTTTTCAGTTCTTTCCACAGATTCTCGATTGGATTCAGGTCTGGACTTTGACTTGGCCATTCTAACACCTGGATATGGTTATTTTTGAACCATTGCATTGTAGATTTTGCTTTATGTTTTGGATCATTGTCTTGTTGGAAGACAAATCTCCGTCCCAGACTCGGATCTTTTGCAGACTCCATCAGGTTTTCTTCCAGAATGGTCCTGTATTTGGCTCCATCCATCTTCCCATCAATTTGAACCATCTTCCCTGTCCCTGCTGAAGAAAAGCAGGCCTAGACCATGATGCCGCCACCACCATGTTTGACAGTGGGGATGGTGTGTTCAGGGGGATGAGCTGTGTTGTATGGCTTTCTTCTTGCCACTCTTCCAGAAAGGCCAGATTTGTGCAGTATATGACTGATTGTTGTCCTATGGACAGAGTCTCCCACCTCAGCTGTAGATCTCTGCAGGTCCTCCAGAGAGATCATGGGCCTCTTCTGCATCTCTGATCAGTCTTCTCCTTGTATGAGCTGAAAGTTGAGAGGGACGGCCAGGTCTTGGTAGATTTGCAGTGGTCTGTTATTCCTTCCATTTCAATATTATGGCTTGCACAGTGCTCCTTGGGATGTTTAAAGCTTGGGAAATCTTTTTGTATCCAAATCCGGCTTTAAACTTCTTCACAACAGTATCTCGGACCTGCCTGGTGTGTTCCTTGTTCTTCATGATGCTCTCTGCGCTTTAAACGGACCTCTGAGACTATCACAGTGCAGGTGCATTTATACGGAGACGGTTACACACAGGTGGACTCTATTTATCATCATTAGTCATTTAGGTCAGCATTGGATCATTCTGAGATCCTCACTGAACTTCTGGAGAGAGTTTGCTGCACTGAAAGTAAAGGGGCCGAATAATTTTGCACGCCCAATTGTTCAGTTTTTGATTTGTTAAAAAAGTTTGAAATATCCAGTAAATTTCATTCCACTTCATGATTGTGTCCCACTTGTTGATTCTTCACAAAATTTACAGTTTTACATCATTGTTTGAAGCCTGAAATGTGGCAAAAGGTCACAAAGATCAAGGGGGCCGAATACTTTCACAAGGCACTATATTTTATTGAATATATGCTTAATAATGTTAAATCACATTATTTTATTTGTTTTATTATTTATTACCATTATGTTTATATATAAGCTACCAGTCAAAAGTTTGGAAACATTAAGATTTTGTTTTGTTTTTGAAAGTAGTCACTTAATCTCCCTTTATCATCTAAAGTCTGCAGCAAAAACAGTAATATTGTGAAATATGTCATTCCAGATGTGTAAGTCTTTTGTTGATCTTTAGAACACAAATGAAGATATTTTAATAAAATCTAAAAAGCTTTCCCTCCTTTGACAGCTATGCATCTACCACTTTGACTCTTCAAAAAGTTAATATGTGTAAAAGTAATCCATATAAATCAAGCAGTTCAGTCTAAATTTTCCTTAGAGACATGATCGCATTACATGATAAACAGATTGAATTTAGGCGTTTATTCACAAAACAATTGATCAGAGAACACAAACAGAAGCTCAAACGAACCTGCTTGGCACGTGACAACACTGCAAAAAAAGTATTTTATTACTTAGTATTTTTGTCTTGTTTCTAGAAAAAATATCAAAAAATTCATACATTAAGAAGCATTTACTAGACAAGTAAAAAATATTGTCTTGTTTTGGGAAAAAATAATTCAAAATCAACAGAGTTTTTGCCAGTGGGGTTTTCTGTTTGAATTAAGATTATTTTCTTACCCCACTGGCAGATTATTTTGCTTATTTTAAGCAAAAACTCTCTTAATTTTGAGTTATTTTTCCCAAAACAAGGACAATTTATTTAGCTTGTCTAGTAAATACATCTTGTTTTAACAATTTTTAGATGTTTGGACTAGAAACATGACAAAAATACTAAGTAAGCAAAGCATTTTGTTGCAGTGAACAAATCTCATTGGTTTTTGCTCAAACGTGCTGAATGAACCTCATTGGTTCTCACACATCAAGCAAGCATCCTTGAGCTGCCGTTTGTGTCGTCCGATTGTGTCTCTTCAGGAAATTTGGACTACATTTCATATGGATTCGTTTTCCATATGTCCTTGTGAACTTTGAAGCTTCAAAGCAGTAGTTTTGTAGACTGTCAATGGAGGGATGGAGGGAATGATCCAAAATGAACAATAGTCTTATGGGTTTGGAACAACATGAGGGTGAGTAAATGATGACAGAATTAAACATTTTGAGTGAACCAACCCTCTTAGCCTCTATTTTAGTCAAACCTTATACTTGCTCAACCCCTTTACTACCCTCCCCTCTCTTCCCCTCCCATCCTCTCCTTCTCTGCCAGGCATGTGTAAGCCTCCACCCAGCTAAGAGGAATGCAAACAGTAAGTCCTGCTCAGCGGGGCATTGAGATAGAAGAAGGGGAGCCAGATCTATCCCTCCATCAGAACAAAAGACCTCATTGTGAGCAAATGAATGCCAGATCTCGACATATGTAAGATTCCTTAGCCTTAAAAGAAAAGTGCAGAGAGTTTAAGTGACTGCAATGCTTATGTAACGGAGAAGAAGTAGGCCAGTTTTCGCTTCCCCGCTGATCTGGGAAAGAGTTCATGGTGCAGCAGTTTAAGTCCAGCTCAGATAAAAACTCTTTGACTTGTTTAAGGGTGATTGAAGATGCAGTGTTTTGTATGAAGTACTTAAAGGAGAAGAGGTCCCCTATTTCCCGGAAACCAATCATTGCACAGAATATGGACAGTTATTCATAGTTACCATAATTATGCAATAACCTATGACACTAAAATTATGAACACATGAAGTTGTTCAACTGGATATACATATTAAATTTATTAATTAGGTTATATTAAATTCTATAAACTATCCAAATCAAACTAGCCAAATTAAGTTTTGTTGCAATGTTGTCCTGTTTGACACTGTGGAGCTGCTTTGAAACAATCGTCATTGTAAAAGCACGATATAAATAAAGTTGATTGATTGATTGATTGATTGATTGATTGATAATTATGCTCATTACACGGCTCTGTGAAATATTTGATTCTGATTGGTCAATCGCGCATTCCAGCGGTATGTTATTTCCAGATAACACCCGCTCATCCGGGTACTACGAGTTATCTTGACCGGTTCTACTTCTGTGCTTAACGCTGGCGCCATCTTGTGGCTTAAACAGCCGCGGGTTACAATGGAAGACTTCAAGGCGGGTTTCCTTTATAAAGTTTTAAATATGGATATTTTTCTTACACAAACGCATCGATTGAATTCAGAAGGCTCTATTAACCCATCGGAGTCGTGTGGAGCACGTTATTTGACGGACAGCTGCATTTTTTATGGACTTCAAATACAACTACAACTACTGCTGGGATTAACGTTAGCCTGGACTTTTTAAATATAACTCTGATTGTATTTGTCAGACAGAAGAATGTCATAAACACCTATAATGACTTGAGGGTGAGTAAATCATAGGCTTGGTTTCATTTTTGGGTGAACTAACCCTTTCAGCATTCATTTTCAACATTTAGCAGCAATAGATAAAGGCTTAAAGCAGGTTGGAACTGTTTTTCTTCGCAGAAGCTTTGCGTAAGAGCTAATAAAATATTTAATCTCAAGACAATATTTTGTCTAATAATTATTTATTTGAGACTAGTAGCCGTGTAATAAGCAGGATAATGTACACCCAGCCGGTCGTTATCGCAGAATAAACCCCTTCAGAGTGATGCTCCGCTTCGCCTCGGGGTCCTGATCACTCTGTCGGGGTTTATTCTGCGATAACAACCGGCTGGGCGGACATTATCCCTTACGTATCTTATTCTTGGTTCCACTTAAAATGATGGCTTTTTGTTTGTTTGATATATATTTTTCCTCATTCCACTTCATGAGTGTTGATTTCAAACACGTATATGCATTTAATCCTCGTTTGATTGACAGGTCAGTCCTAACCGAAGAATCTGAAGCGTTGAAAAGAGTCGTGCAGGTCCTGCAGGTAAGGACTCATTTTGACATAAATACTGCTTTTGATTGCAATTTCAGGAGTACTTTAATAACATGTTATAAATCTGGATCAGGAGGGTGGATGAATCTTTTTTTCTCTGCTTTTCTTTTCTGAGCTTTCTTTGTGGTTTCTACCAAATGCATAGCTTTCAGATTGGTCAGTCATCAGATTTCCCTTCTGAACTGCTGCATTTTTTATTATTGTGAAATAAGTATTGCAAGACATAAAAGCAAGTTTCGTCCCCATAAGACTAGTGAAGAGCATAATTTATTAATATGATAATGTTCTAACACTGCGAAACTGCTTTTACAGATTAAACAAACTGCTTAATAACCTTTTTCAAAGATCTCTATTTGACTCTCCTTTAGTTTCTGCCTTTGGGAATGAGAGTTGCTCTTATATTTTCTAATGTGTATTGCTATTATAAGGAAAAATGCAACTGCATTACAAATTACTGTAATTATCTACCATAGTAATCTCAATTTTATTTTTATTTGCTGAAGAAAGTGCTAAAATCACTGCCAGGATGATACTGTGATATAATGGTTCCTAGTATCAGTGTGATTTTTGTTTTTATATTATATTAATTATAGTTGTTTTCAGTCTAAGTTAATATAAAGGATTAGTTCCATTTAAAATAAAAATTACTCCATGATTTACTCATCCTCAAGTCATCCTAGATGTATATGACATTCTTCTTTTTAATGAACACAATTGGAGTTATATTAATAAATATTCTGATGTTTCCGCCAGACTGTCTTTCGTATTTAACTTACCAAAAAAGTGTAATTGGCATAACTATAACGTCAGGCATAGTGTAAGCATTTTTAACTGCGAGAGGCGTTACACTTATACAGAACTTGAGGAAGCTAGATATTTTACTTTATAAAGTTTTAAATATGGATATTTTTCTTACAAAAAACTTGTGTGCCCCGTTCACTGTCATTATAAAGCTTGAAAGCATCAGGATATTTATTAATATGTGACCCTGGATGACAAAACCAGTTGTCTCTCACGAGTATATTTGTGGCCAACAACACATTGTACGGGTCAAAATGATCCATTTTTCTTTTATGCCAAATATCATTAGGATATTAAGATCATGTTCCATGAAGGTATTTTGTAAATTTCCTGCCGTAAATATATAAAAAAGTTTATTATTAGTTGTATTATGCATTGCTCAGGACTTCATATGGACAACTTTAAAGGAGATTTTTTTTTTTTTGCACCCTCAGATTCCAGATTTTCAAATAGTTGTATCTCAGCAGAACATTGTCCTGTCATAACAAACAATTCATCAATGGAAAGCTTCAGATGATGTTTAATTCTTAAAGGGGGGGTGAAACACTCAGTTTCAGTCAGTGTCATGTCAATCTTGAGTACCTATAGAGTAGCATTGCATCCTGCATATCTCCGAAAAGTCTTTATTTTTTTTATAATTATATAAGAAAGATGCGCTGTTCCGAGTCTTTCCGAAAAAAGCCGAGCGGGTGGGGGCGTGTCGTGTGAGCGGAGCTAAATAATGACGTGTGCAGCAGCGCGCTGCTATTGTGTTGAGTCGAGTGCGTCATCCCTAACAGCGGGAAAAAAACTTTATTCAAAATAAAAATATGGCTATTAATCAGATACAGCCATACATCTATGATCCGGAATCAGACCCAGAGGCTGCAGTTGAACAGGAGCAGCAGCAAAAACGACTAGAGCAGGACGTCTCTATGTGGTACAAGTTATACACTAACTATATAATATGCTTAGCGGCTTGTGTTATTTACATATTTATACTTGAATTATATCGTCTTATTTTTGTCTTTGAAGGTGTACATGTGGGAAGTGCAGTTGTGCACGTGTGTGTGTGTGTTTACGCGTGGTTTGTGTAGACAGTAAGCGGACCGGTTTTGCACGGCAGGCTAGTGTTTACATAGAAAGACACGGAATAGTAGCGCATTTGAATGAAGAAGCGCGCTTATTTAGTTCAACATATTTCCTCATCTTTGTGTATTGTTGTTTGGAGTGCTTTTACAATACACAAACATAAAGTTACACATATAGTGGCCAGCTAAACAAATGTACACGCACTACACCTCGCATGCTCCATTGATCAATTAACTATACGTGATCATGTTTGGGCTAACACAGACATTTGAAGCAGTCTCACTCACCGCCTGCGGTTCTAACGTTGGGACCTTTATCGTTGGGACTGCTCCATCCTTCAGCATTAGGCGATCGGAAAATCCTGTGTCGAGCTGGGCCTTGTTTATGAAACAGTCGGCACCGAAATGCAGCGAACAGATATAAACATTCGCGCAACTCAGTTGCTGATCCGGAAAAGCAAATTACATCCACTGTTGCCTTAACACGGGGGTTTTGGGGAATCTGTGCAGGACTGTCTTGGTCTGGCAACCAAAAACGCACTTTTTTGATGTCATTGTTATGTGCACATCACCTGTGCAGCATCCTACAAGCCAGCGCTTTGATGGGCGTAGCCTGTTACTTTCGCTCTCTCCCTCGCTCTCTCCCTCGCTCTCTCTCACGCGCTTCCGGTAGAATTGTCCGTAAGGCCCATACAAGGAAATTCCGCCCCCATTAACGTCAAAGGGGACGCATGATCTCAAAAAACTTGCCGAAACTTATGACTAACCGGAAGTAGTATTTTTGACAAAGAAATACTCCCATCAAACGTCCACCTTAACTTTTGAAACTTTGTCTATGTTTAGTATGGGATTCCAAGTCTTTAACAGTGTAAAAAGATCAGTATGCATGAAACAGCATTTCACCCCCCCTTTAATTTTATGACCAGGGTCACATGTAACTGATTGTATTTGTCTGAAAGAAGAATGTCATATACATCTAGTATGACTTGAGGGAGAGTTAATCATGGGCTTATTTCCATTTTAAAGTGAACAAATCTTTTAACTTAATTTTAGTTTAAGTTTAAGTAATTGTGTTGCCCCCCCTTTTATTAGTTTTTCTTCAAGCATTTCTATTTAGCTTTTCTTTTCTTTTTTTTACATTTTATTTCAGATAACAGTCTAACTGTCTAAACATTTCTCATGTTGTATGTTTAATATTTTGAAGTGTTAAGTTTTGTCTAATATTTTATTTATTAATGATGAAAGGAAAATAAATAGACTTACCAGCTGTAGGGCTCAATCACTGATAGTGTACAGGTCCCTATTGTTCGAAGTATTATTTTTTTCATCCTTTAAGGGGCTTTAGAGGCCCTTAACATGCTCAAAAACTGTACAGATCAGAATCGTCGGTCATTCGGGCCATGCAAAAGCTGGCCGGGGGGCTCCCGCTCGAATAGTAAAAAGATTTGGTGCATATATCATGTATATGTATGAAACCAGAAACACATACTGTAGTTCTCATTGAGCTGAACACATAGATATGACTAGTGCAAGTCACGGTCATAGCGCCACCAACTGACAGCAGGAAATGTCACTCACATGGAAATCAGACGCTTATATTTACCGTAATTGTTCAAATGGGTTCAGAATAATGTCAAGACTTTTTGATGTACCCCATTTTCTAAAGCCATGGGGTGGTGGTGGCTCCTGTGCTTGGGCCCGTCATCGCTGCTTGTTTTTTTGCGAATTTTATCATCTGCCAGGTCAAAATGGCCCAATCATTTCTCTGCAAAGAACACTATTTGAGGTATCGGTCATGTGCCTTCTAAGTTTATTATAATATCCTGGTGTTTATTCAGTTTCATAAGTATGAACTATAATAAGTGATTCTTTCCTTAGCAATAACAATGACAATATGCACTAATAACAATGTGTAATTATATACAGCACCACTCATTAATTATACATTCAGTAGATATTTTATTTGAACTTCCCGGTACTTGCTTAATAATTACACCTTACAGGAACACTTATGTAAAGTGTGAAATATAGAACAGTTGTTCCATTTGGTGTGTTACACAAGCAGCTGGGAAATGGATAATCATGCATCAACTACACGAGCACATGTTTTTTTCTATAGTATATGAATACTCCTATGCTAAACTAGCCCATTCTATCTATGCAGCCAAACACAGTGTCAGGCTGATCTCCTCTCAGTCAGCCAGAGGAACTGCAGGTTTTTTACTACGTGCCATCCGGGCTTCACTCTCTGCCACAGATGTGAGCCACTCTCAGTGCCAAGCAAATGGCAACGGCATTTGTTTTTGTTTAACATGCATATGCATACTATTGCATATGAAGCATTCTGTCCAAACTCCTGGACACGTACAGTTAGCATGCTGCACTCCACCACACAATATATTAAGCATCAGATATGTTCTGATTGGCTGTGATAACGTCATATGTTGGAGCATTTTTACGTTTTGGGTGGACAGACAAACCTTGTCACATTGAACTGGGCTGATCTTAAAGATCGACAGGCACGTTATTGACAGTGCCAAACCAGGACACGATGTTCCCTTTGGTATTTGTGCACTGTCACATACCATTACATTACAGTTCTCCTGGCATAATTAAATGATTGGTCTTTGGAGAGAAATTAATTTAATCTGAACAGTGTTAACCAGATATTAGTGCTAGCCAAGAATTTAATGTCTCATTTAAAAATGAATTTGATGTAGATCAGTGGTTCTCAACCAGACCGCTGGAGCCTGCGATTGGGGGTCTCAGCACTAAGGGCGCCACAAGATGGCTGAATTTAATTTAACCCTTTCATGCATGAATTGACGACTGTAGTCAAAAAACTAGCCCTTGTCAAACTCGCTCAAATCGTTACGCTTACACCTTCTTGCTTCTAACACATCAACTTTGATGAGAAAATGTTCACTTGTGGCCTTATATATCCCACCTACTAAAGCCCCTTTCACACTGCGATTCCGGCAAATACACGGATAATGCGACCCGGCATTTGTTCCCGGGCCGCTAGATTTGGTCCATTCTCACTGCCAGCGAAATACCGTAATATGTGCGCTTTCACACACAACCCGTAACGGTCCCGGGTCGAGTTGACACGTGACATCCTGATGTGACGTATAACGGCGAGCGATCTCAGCTTCAGCGCGGATAGGAAGGAGCTCCGTGGTCTCGACTTGTGTCCAGTTTGCGCACATTTCTGCTTGTTTAATTTTAGTTTCTTTTGTATACGAACACTCTCTGCGTTTAAAACACCGACGAGCTCTTCTGGCACTGCAGGGTTGTATTACTGAAAAAACAAGCTCTAGGAGTCGCACGATAACTACGTACACGTTGCGGCATTAGTTTTGGCTTTTGTTCACACACCGCTCGTCCCGGGTCAAATACTGCAATATTACTAGGTCCCCGACCCGGGTCGAATTCGGTAATCAATCCCGGGACGTGGTTGCTTTCACACAGAAGGCGACCCGGCAATGTTCCGGGAATATTGCGGGTCCGACGTGCAGTGTGAAAGGGGCTTATCAGGAGCTGTGATAAGGAGATTATTCACTTCACCGGTCAGTGCTCATAATGTTATGCCTGATTGGTGTATATCGTCTTTATTAAGTTTTAGTTTATTTACAGTAGTTTTAGTTATTTTAATACTACAACTTGAATTAAACAGAAAAAAAGTTGCCTTTGCAAATTAGCTGAAATAAAATAAGTTAAGCTTTATGTTTTATTTCAGTTAATGTTCATGTTATTTCATGTAGGCCTAATGAAATGTTTTTTTTATGGTTTTCGTTTTAGTTAATTAATGATAATAACCCTGTCCCACAGACATCTGGTGTGGAGTGAGTGTGGTAGAGGGCGTCCTTCCTCCCTCTGGTCTTCCATTTCAGTGACCTGCCTCATAACTACGGCTTTGCTGTTTCTTTTCCAGCTGGCTTCTGGGCTTATACCGCTGCCCACAGGGCTCAAATGAATAGTCTCCCGTACGCTGGCAGGAACGGTGCTCACTTCAGAAAGCTCTGTTTCTGTTTTATTTTAAAGGATGAGTGTATGCATGTGCGGGGCAGAAAGCATGACTCTACATAATATAGCAGTGACTCAGAGCAAATAAACCACGGCAGCCGGCAGATTGGTGTAATAATAGTTCTCCGCTGCCATACAACATGTGGGCTAATGGAGATCCATGGCTTTGCAGTGAAAGCATGTGGTTTGGAGTCCTGTTTTAAGAGCTCGGGTCTCAGTGGAGCAGTGCTGTGGAATCACTTAGCGCAGTGCAAGCTGCATTGACACTATTGTGATGAAGCCTTAAAGGACAACTCCGGTGAGAAAACACCCTAGGGGTAATTAACAGATGGTTACCGAGTAGATCGTTCTCTGGGATGCGTTTTCATGAAAATTGAATGTAAAGAATTTTATGTCTAAAAGCAGATTAGCTTATAACGCTAGTGTATGGGCATAGGATAAGTTAAATTAAAATCAATGGTTAATACCACTAACAAGGCTCAAAATAGCCTCACACTAACACGGCAGCATAATGAGGGTCCCTACATGCATTGAGAACTTTGTATGTGTACAAACAGTTTAAAGGGTCATGAATTATTTTATTTTTTTAACATAAGTATATGTGTTGAACATCATGGAAGACAATCTGTTAGTTTTGAATGTGGAAGACAACTAGTTAATTTTAAGCCTTTTTGCTCTATTTTCAACTTCCTGGTTTAAATGTATCTTCATGTCAACGTCATAGGCTGTAACCACTCTTCATGGCTATTTTACCGACCAAACGGCATACAAAACTCAAGGAGTTTTATAAAAAGTTATCAAAGTTATACAACAGCGTTGTATTGTTCACATATATTTCCAAATATATTTCAAAAGCAGAGAACAAATTGGGAAAGGCTGTGCATTAAATTGTGCATTGAATTGTAGTTGTCACAGGATATATGTATTTGTGTAATAGTGAGCTTACAAATCCATGTGTATATTGTGCTGCATGTAACACAATGGTCATTTGCTGCATGCATTTGTGGGAAGCTTTGATGCTTTTAATTAGCCTAGAAATCTAGACGCACCCTAGCGGCAGCAAATCTAATCTGCCCGCGAGTGTCGTCTAGCAACTCTCAATACCCTTCTGAGCTGTAATTCGCCTAACTCTTGCCGGGCCAATCACATCGTGTATAGAGTCGGCGGGCGGGGCCATAATGACGACGGCCGAGTTGCGTTTGCGTGCTTCTAGTCAACACAGAAACTGGCGAACGGCGGCGGTCTTTCGAATCAGCTCTGACCGCGACTCTGGAAGACTTGGAGTTCAGCTTTCCTCTGAGAAAAGAACAAAGAACGGCACTGAAGTCATTCTCAAAAGGGGAAGATGTGTTCGGAGTTTAGCTGACCGGATACGGCGAATGTTTAATCTGTCAACGAGCTCTGCTTCACCGTCGTTGCTCTGGTTGGTGTAGCGCTATCCTATCGCGTGCAGAGGGAGTTTGAAAGACAACCGTTTATCCGCCCCTCGGATTGAGCTGTCAATGGTGAGTTTCCAGACCAAACATCTTGATGTGGGTCTGGCTTGTCAGGCAAGCTTTTAATGAGCAAAATAAAACTGTCTGAATCAGTAAAAGCCATCACTGTGCTGTCACCTGTCAGTCTCCCCTCACCCCCCTCCAATCCGCCGCTAAACCACGGCCACTTTTATAGCATTTTTCAAAACTGTGTTGAGAACTGATTGCTGCTGAAACGGGGGGTTTCATGACCCTTTAATAAGAAGATACTTTACAAAAACAGTACGTTACGTGTATACAGACAGGAGCCATCTTGGAAAACAGTCTCGATGCGTCGAGCCACGAACGCTGTGCTGAAATGATGAACTGTGACTTGGAATCTCATTCGTCGAGACTGTTTTCCAAGATGGCTGCCATCTGTAAACGCGTAATATACTATCTTTATAAAGTATCTTCTTATTAAACTGTTTGTACACATACAAAGTTCTCAATGCTTGGGTTTGCATGTAGGGACCATCATTATGCTGCCGTGCTAGTGTGAGGCTATCTTGAGCCTTGTTAGTGGCCTTAGCGATTAAATTTCACTTATCCTATGGCCATACACAAGCGTTATAAGCTAATCTGCTTTGAGATAAAACTCTTTATATTCGATTTTCATGAAAACACATCGCAGAGAACGATCTACTCGATAACCATCTGTTAATTACCCCTAGGGTCATTTCTCACCGGAGTTGTCCTTTAAGAGATGGTGTTTTTTATTTATTTTTTATTTTTTATGGTAAAGCTGTCACTTTTCCCATTCTTCCCATCACTCTTTTTATGTTTTTATCTGTAAAGCAGTTTGGCAGTTTATTCTTTAAATCTTACTACAATTTTTATTTTTTTATTTTTTTACAGTTTTTTCCTCAATCGCTTTGGTACATTTCTCAGATCAGAATTGAAATTCTCAAAACTACCTGTTCAATCTTCATATCATTTTGGTTTGTGCACATAAAAAAAAAGCAGTTTCTAATTTCTTTAAACAAGTTGCAAATGCTTTGGTACATCCATGCAAATTATTGTGTACAATTCTCTGCGGTCTCGTACATTATTAATTGCTTATGTTGATCAAAATGTATCATAATGTGTCTCTGTTAATTAGTCTTATCCTCCACAACATTTAGGCTTTAGTTTATAGCATAAGTCTTTACATGCAAAATGGATGAGCAAGTTGTCATAATATGTCAAGCATATTTCTATACATTTCCATTAGACTTTTTCTATAGATAATAGTTGTGATGTGGATGAGAATTTGAGGCCCAACAGACAGGAACATCAAGAGGTGTAGAAAGACTGCACTGTAATTCTTGTGCAAGTTTTCCCTAAGGAGATTGTCTAATGTCCACATTTCTACTTTTGTTTAGTTTTTTTCTTTGTGCTATGCAGTGCTATATTTTCCTATCTGTATCGCAGTGACGTGGTCTGTTGACAAATTACAGTACAAAAAATGTCCAGTCTCTTATAATCAAAACTCCCAGTTTAAACAGGCTGGGAGACCTTAAACCAGCCAAGACCAGCTAACCAGTTTAGACTGGTTTAATAGGATTTCTTTGGCAGGAATATTGATTACAGATGCCACAGAATTGTACAGATGCCACATAACCACGTTATGATAGCTATTCTATAAACTCATAAAACAAAGGTGATTTAGTAAACGTCTGCATTACATGTCAAGACAAACACTGGGGGGAAAAAACCTCTGCCATAAAACTTAGTGGAGAGAGTGAAAGTATAATGGTGTTGATTTTATCACAGGATAACCTTGAGTCTGCGAGAGTTGGCGCTCCGACAGAACCCACCGTGGCAGGTAAGCGCTTATTCACCTTGAAAAAACAATTAACGTTTCATGCGCTTTTGGCTCAGGAACAAAAAGCCTACAGGCAGACTGAACTAAAACAAGACATCGTTTAATATATTCAGCTGGTCTCTTTTGTTGAGCATTGCTGCATATTTTTTGTGATGATGATCAACGAACCATTTTTATGTTAAATCTGTAAATGTCTCCAAATGTGAAGTGGACTTTTGAATTGTGTATCACCACCATCTAGTGGTTCAGCACTGCATTCTTATGCACTTTTCCTTCGTTTTGATCTCTTTGGGCCGATGGCAAACAACGTCAGCCAGTGTATAATGCATATTTTATGAACAAGTTCTTGAATATACAATACAAAGCAGCTAAATCTGTAATTCTGCAGTCTCAAATAAAGAAAAGAAAATTCAACATTAAGACCTTGCCAGTCTTCACTGAGCATAATGCTTTTTAAAGGGTTTAATAAAGCAGAATTCAGATTCTTTAATAGGATTTGATTTAATTGTAAGAAGGTTTGTTGGAACCGTTTTCTTTTCACTGATTTCTTGTTTTCTCTGCCGTCTTTCAGAGCTCAAAGAGGAACGGAGACTCATTCAGAGGGATCTGAACGTCCAGAGTTTAATAAGCTGCTCCAACACAATCAATCACGGCACCAGAAGCCCACAAATCCATGCAAGGTCAGATCACCTTTCTGGAATAATGCTTTGCATCCGACAGTCACGTATTTGCACGTAGGTGGACAGTAACTAAGCACATTTACTTGAGTACTGTACTTATGTACACTTTTTGAGTATCTGTACTTTACTTGAGTATTATTTTTTTATAGAAACTTTGAAAGACAAATATCATACTTGTTACTCCACTCCACATTTCTATCAAAGTCCTCAAAGTCAAAAGTCATTTCTGTAGCAGCTCTGAAAGTCAGTGGAGGATTTGTTTCTTATTTAAAGGGATTTTTTTTGTTTTGTTTGTTTGCTGCAGACAGCCTATCAGTGATCACTCTTGTAGGGTCATGTGAAGTTTCCCCCCAAAAAATTTGAACACTGATCAGTTTATAGCAAAGTGGAAGAAGACGGTTTCCCTGCACAGTGCATGGCCATAATTAGTATGTTTCAGTTCTCTGAAAAGATTAGAGATTAGATTAGTTGGCATACAATTGATGCATGTTTTATAAAATGTAAAAAAATGTAAATGTCTGGGAGAATGAGAAGACTAAACCATTGGGAGTAATCAGATGTGTGTCAGTGTATTGGATCTGTGTATTCGGCCTTAAAGTGACAGTAGCTTTGTAAAGGGCTTTGTAACTTTTAAGTATTTAAATGAGTTTAAGTTAGTCGTATGCTAGTATGTCAGATGGAGCATCACTGACTGGCTTAAACCATCATGATGGTATAATGTGCATTTATACAACAATAATAATATAAAGCATTGACATAAAAGAGGAATTTTGCTGTTGATACTTCAGTACTTTTAAAAACAAATATTTATGTACTTTTTACTAAAGTAAAAATCTGTTTTTTAGAACTTTTACTTGTAAGGGAGTAATATTTGACAAACAGTAATGTTACTTTTACTCAAGTAATGGAGTTGTGTACTTTGTCCACCTCTGCAGTATTTGATCTTTTGGCATAAATGTAGTATTATGTGTTTTAAAGGGAGACGAATGATCTTGTGCTGTCTGGAAATTATTCAGAAAGACCAAAACCATCAAATCCAACAATTCCTCATCTGACACCGTGTCTGGCCAGCGACACACACCACATCAGGAGCGATCTACCACTAATGAGCTCTTCAAGTTCTCAATCCACGAGCTCTACTTTTGCTTTGGGACATGTGGACAAAGGGTGCAAGCACAGAGGAAGCTCGGTAAGAGCGTCAGCCTTCAGATTGGTCCCAGCAGCCTCAGTCACAGCATCTGGATACGTCAAAGACTTCCTCCTAAAGATGGATTTGACCAGAAATGGTGACCCAGACCATCTCCAGCCCGCACCGCCTGCAGTGAGGAGAACAGCCAACAGGGGGCGGAGGGGGAACCCATGCCTTCAGCCCAACAGCCTGCTCAGCTCACTTTAATACGTTTCAGTTGTCGTCATTAAAGGCGTGGTTCTGTTTTGCTTCCAAACCGCTCGTTTGCTTCCTGCTTCTATGAAGCCCATCCCTCCGAAAAACGCAATGGTCTTAGATTGGTTAGATGGCCAAATGTAGTTTCCTGTATTTTTATTGGCTGAAGTCCCAAGCACAGGCTGCCGGAAATGCCACGCCCCTTCCCATTACGGGCAGAAGTCACATCTGCGGAGACTAGCAAGGGTTTATGATGTCACCGACCCAGGAAGAAGGCAATAAACTGCCATAACTTTAAAAGGCAATATCTCCGTTTGCATTGAACTTTCAACTTTGCAGAGACTGTTTATGCTCAAGCAGCGACATTATACACTAACTAAAGTTAAAAAAGTGAAATCGCATGCAACCACCCCATTAAAACAGACTTTTACCCATAGGGATAACACAAACCACAAAGTTGATCTTTAAAATAAACTTTATTTACCATTTCAAATTGAACAGTTTAAGATATACAGCTGACATGACTAAGACGATTTAAATGCAGTTTGGCCCTAAAATGGAAAAGACACAGTTAGATATGTTTGATAAAGTACTGAGCTCATGTCATTGTGCTTGTCTTTCTACTTCACGGTTTTATATTGTCATGAGCACACAAGTACACACACACACTATTGTGATGACATCTCTTCTTTTAGGATACAGGTCAGGAGAGACAGGTTTTATTTTTTGCAATTATGGATTATTTCCTGTTGCTTTCAAACACGTAATTTTTTTTTAAAGTGCTGTAACAACATAAAAATACATGATGCTGTTTTGAATAATCATTTCGGTAAGCAAGCAAAATAATTCACAGTTTCATTGGAGATGTGCTGATTCTGTTTATACATTGTGCTCGATACATATACAGCCTAAAATGTATTTATATGCATATTTGTTTAGCTTGTTCGCAACACCGTCATGTCATTTGGTGGTGTATTTTATCACAGTTCAATAAAAACTATTTGTTTCCACATAATTGAGAGCCAAATTTGGCACAAATTCCATGTTTGTTTCTTCTCAGAAACACAGTTTCCTTTCCAATGGCCGATTGACATGACTTTTCGAAATGATTCAAAGATCAGCATACATGTTAAAACGTTCTTTCCAGGCAATCGGATGTGCTTTCTCAGTTTTTCTTGTACGTTGTGCAGAACACATGGGAATGAAATAGACAGAAATGTTCTTAAAGGGTTTTGCAGCACTACAAACACACAATACTGTGATGAAGATGTAACATCGTTGGCATTAGACGTGTCCTTTCTCATCGATAAACGATTTCAGTTTGACCAGACGCTTGTGTAAAAAGCATTCCTGTATTTTTCAAGTTTCAGTCCGAACCCCGAAGCCTTCGTTTGGCAATGCGTTTCAGTTGAGATCAGCTGGTTTGAGGAGGTTTAGGTGCGGAGGAAATGTAGTGTCAATGAATGCAGCTAAAAAAATGTTACAACTGATGATAAAATACAATTTTAGTACTATAAAAATAAAAAGGAAAAATCTCTTAGAAAGGTAGATTTCTGTTAAATGGCAAAAACAGATCATTACATACTGATTAAAATTACGACATCAACAACCGAACGTCCACTACACAGAGCACTCTGTACACATAACATTAGCTACGTTACTATAGGAAATCAACTAAAAATAAACCCCACTACAGCAACCCACCCTGATAAAAACAGAAAACACAAACAGTGTAAATTGTCTTTTTTTTACATTACTGTACAACAGAGAGAGAGAACTAGAGGCGTGGAACAGTGCAAGAACGGCACTGATGCATAACATGTCTACTGTTATATATATATATATATAAAGAGTCTGTTCACATTGCTGTACCTAGAGACAGACAGATAAACTTCATGCCACGTTCAAGGTCTTAAGGACCACACGTCAGACAAACTAGAGGGCTTTAATCTTGTGCATTCACATTTGCGACAGCGATTAATCATACTGTAGCTAATGTGTACGTATCCAGCTAAAGTGAACCAGTAAATAAAAGTGCTGTTAGTCTCCTAAACTGCTGCTCTAATCGGCAACACTATTTTACAGCGTCCGTTACATGTACTTTCCATAATAATAACAACAGTATTTATGCATAATTACATGCAACTAACCCTATAGTAAGTACATGTTGTCAATATTACTCAGTACTCACATATATAAGGACGCTGTAAAATAAAGTGTAAGCCTCTAATCTACTGCACCCACTGTCTGACAGAGGAAAAGCTCGAGTGTGTGACACAAAGACCGATGAACCTCTAACGACTCCCCTGAGTGTCCCATCATCCTGTTAGGCAGCAGGGTTACTTTTATCCTTCTTGCATATATATATTTTTTGTCTTTTCTTTTTTCCCCTAACTTTTTAAAGTTAGATTGTGTTTTATATATTTTTGGATAAAATCTTGAAAATTATATATACACACACCTTACCTTCATGCAGAGATTAATAAAATGTACATATAACAATGATCTAGACTACTATGCCATCAGGGTTTGAATACTGACTTTATCTGTGACCTGCTCCATCATTTTGAGTCGTTTTCACCCAGAAACACGTATTGAGTTTTATGAACTAAATGTCTCTCAGGGTTCAAATTCAAGGATTTTCCAGGTCCAACACCCTCAAATTCAAGGACTTCACCTGGGGACGCATCTCAAGCGAGAGCAAGGTTACATTGTGTCACCTTGTAAGAGACATTGTTACAGTTTTTGTGTGTCAACCACAACTATGCAAAAAAGTATTTCTGACAGATCTGATATTGTATTTTTCGTATTTCTGTTTTGCATAAAACAGGAATATTCGGTGCAGCCTATACTGTATTCTGACATGATCTGATATTAACTTTTGCATGGATTTTATTGAGAAGAGCTTAGTCTCGTGTACCCAGAGGTGTTATGATATATGAATATGCTTTTGAGTTTTTCTTCTCTCAGGGTTTACATTAGCAAAGCAATTCAACATTACATTAAATATAATATTTGGGCCACAGATTATCACAGATGTTTAATGTTTATTGAACATACAGTCATTGACTGAACATTTTTGGGTTCGGTGTAAGCTCCGAGTACACAAAGATATCACGTGTGAAACATTTGACGTAACGCGTAAATTTGTGTAACTAACATAAATCAAGCAAGCTAGTATTCACAGGCCACAAAGTGTTGGTGAAATAACACCTCAGCGGACCTGGAGGGAAGAATGTGGCTTTTTTTTCTTCTTCCAGAAACCTACTTTGAAAGGCTTTAATGATCTTTATCTGTGTGTTTATTTTCAAAATCTTTCCAGGCCATTGACAATTTTCTTTTTCAGATTCACAAACGTTCAAGGATTTCAAGGACCCGTGGGAACCCTGGTCTATAAAAATCTTACATAATTATGTTAACACTGAGCTATAATTAAATGTTGGCTCTCAAAAACACGTTTTGACATCAAACGTTTCCAAACTATTTTTTTAGATAGAATTCAGAGATTAAACAAGCATAAGTAATTACGACATCAATAGCATGTTAAGTGCAAATATATTGATTTGAGGGTGCATATATTTATCATTTTATGGACACTGAATGGCTTTTTTGAGGTAACTAATGTCAGGTGACGTTCACAAGCCGCTTTATTGACGTCTTTCCGCGATTGAAACACTGTATGTAAATGTAAGTTGTACTGTATCTTTCGACATACCTCTGGGTGTTTTTTCATGCTATAACTAGTAGTAAAGAGGATGAAATGACCCGATCCGCCTCAAAGAGCGTTAAAACCACGTTTAAATTTCATTATAAAATGAAGCTAATTTTAGAGGTGAGACCTTGTATGTATTATTTGTATTTTAATCTTATAATAACTCCTCATTCCGACTCAAAATGACAGGAGCAGAACGTCACATGGGTATTGCTTTCTTGCACAAGGCAGAAGAGAAATACCAATACTACTTTGACTCGACTATACGCAGCGATTCGCCGTTTAATCAGAAGTCTCGATACGTGATGATCAGCACGTTAGCAGCTACATTGCCAGACTACCCATTGAAAGGCGTCAGGCAACATCCCAGACAAATTCACAGTGTACCCAGGACTCTCTATCCATGTATATGTGCCACTGCAACCGTACGCAGCGAGGCCTTGTCGACACATCACTGGAATGATAGTAGTAGACTCCATTAATCTCCATTAATATAAGCAGCATCTAGCCATACCATTCTTCCAAACTCTCAATCCGAGTTTCTCCCTCCCTATCGCCTACCAAAACCAAACGCAAGCCTATTTCATGTCATTCACGACAACACGAGAAACTCACCCAACAATTACACTAACCACAGCAAGTATGACGGACGCTACGCTTACCTCGGATCACAACCACAGCCAGATGTCTTTAAATGACACATACGCACCAGTTCAAGTCTCTTAACACGTGTAGACAACATAAATCACACACAAACACAAACACACCAGCTAAATCATCAGAATACAAAGGTCTGTGCACATGTTTTTGGTAACATGCCTCGTTTTCTGTGACGAGCAGGGTTAGTGTGCATACTACAGTACTGGATCTAATGAGGAACTAGCTGCTTCTGTTATCATGATCCCCTCGGCTCCAGATGCCCGGAAGACTAGACAAATTTGGCATTTCATGTGGAAGCTCCTACATGAAAATCCCTCTCCTTCGTGTCAAACACTCAACATCAGCAATAAATCATCTCAAGGTGTTGGAAAACGTTTCACAAAAAAAGCAAATTGTGTGTAACCCTGAGAATTGGCTTGAGAAGTTATATGCCTCGGTCCAGATACCTCAGTCAGTAAGAGCTTAAGACCAAATATCCTTTGTTTTGTATTTTTGCTCTCACTTAAAAGGGAAATAGAGTTGATATTCTCTTGGCCTATAATGGTATCAGCCAGTCTACATGGGCGATTAACGAAAGTTTTAGCTCCAAATGTACGGGTAGTCTAGTCGATGGACAATAGACATGTACTTTTTAAGCGGATTCGGTGTTGAAAGGTCATTTTATGTAATATATACTGGCATTATATTGACCATCTGCCACCCTGCTCTCAGGCATCAGCATTGGCCATTGAAAAACCCATATTGGCTTGTGAATGAGACGGCTCCCAAACAAGACAAAACAGAAACTGAAGATAACACTCCCCTTAACAGTGCCATTACAACATTGCCACAAAGAATATTTGGTCTTCAGCTTTTAAACCTGACCAGCACTGCCACCACTATACACACACACACACACGCACACACACACACAAGCCAAATCCCACTGTAGCTGCTTGTGCCGCTACAGTCAAATCTCCAGACTATTAAACACAGAGTGAAAATATTGTACAATGCGCTATATACACACTGCGTGTATGCAAACACCTTCTGTATATGAACGTCTTTTCTTCTTACAAAAAAAACTGCAGTATTAAATTATGTGAACAAAAAGAAAAAGGTTTTGGATGACAACCAATTTCTCTAGAGGTTAGATTTCATAAAGCCCTTACAATATGTAAAGGTCTCCAGCGAGAGTGGCCTGTCCCGCAGCGTGGGAATGGGAAAGGGTGTGGAGGGGCTCCTTATGCGCTGGGTGTGGGGTTCAATGTGGAGCCGTTGCTTCCTGGGATGGTCAGACCGATCTCATCCTCTTTTTCCTTGAGTTTCTCTTTCCCCTCATCCTTCAGCTCTTCTTTGAGAGGGCACACCTCCACAGATTCGGGACCTGTGGTGGCATATCGTCCCTTACGGTGCTCCTGGAGAGCAGGGCCCCAGTCCAGGTCAGGCTTCAAGGAGTTCTTCAAACGCTGCAGAGGGAAGAGTTGGTTTAACAACTGCTGAATTTAGTTTGAGAGCATTGGCACACTTTAAAGGGATAGTTCACTTTAAAATGAAAATTCTGTCATCCTTTTCTCACCCTCAAGTTGTTTCAAACCTGTATGAATTTCTTTCTTCAGCTGAACACAAGGGAAGATATTTTGAAGAATGTCAGTTACCAAACAGTTAACTGGAGCCATTGACTTCCATAGTAGGAAAAAAAAAATCCTATGGAAGTCAATGGCTCCAGTTAACTCTTTGGTTAGACATTCTTCAAAATATCTTCCCCTGTGTTCAGCTGAAGAAAGAAATTCATACAGGTTTGAAACAACTTAAGGCTAACTTAACTATCCCTTTAAAGCTAAATCTTGAGAATCAAGTTTTTGTCTTAAAGGGTTAGTTCCGGGGCATAGCTACGGGGTGGCCAGTGTCACTCCTGATTGAAGCTTGGTCAAGGCATTTTGTTAATTTTTCTCATTTAAAAAGTGACACTGGCACAAAGGCCATGTACACACTCCAGATGAGCTAAGTTGTCACTTTACTAGGGGTGTAGTGATCTATAGATCTATGTCTGTCTTTAAAAAAACAAAAAAAAAACAAAATTGTTGTGTATTGTGCTAATTAATTGAGATTTCTTACAGCTCTTACAGGTTTTTGGCCTTGTCTGTTCCGTTGCTTCTATTACTCTCCCCTTTTTTGTAAGTCGCTTTGGATAAAAGCGTCTGCTAAATGATTAAATGTAAATGTAAATGTATAGAGTATAACAAATTTAAGTAGATTAAGTCCAGTTACAGGTCTTTAGCTTTTTACATTTTTTATGAATCCACTGTCATTGACATTTTACATTAGTTGTTTGTTTTCTTTCTATGTTACTTTATTGAAAAGATCATGAAGATTACAAGTCAGATATCCTTAATTTAGCTAGCACTTTTGACAGTGAAATTTGTTTCATAGCAGCTTAACAGAAAAATAATGCACATCATTTGTTTGGGCTGTACAGCCGCTCTGGAGAAAACAGTGATGTCGATATGTACAGTTGCTGGTCATATAATTAGAATATCATCAAAAAGTTAATTTATTTCACTTGATTTTATTTCTTTTAAATTCGATGATTATAACTGACAACTAAGGAAAATCCCAAATAGATTATTACTTAATACAATACAAAGAAAGGATTTTTAGAAATCTTGGAATGAGCATAAACAGCACTAAATATTTAGTTGGGGCTCTTTTTTGCCTGAATTACTGCAGCAATGCGGCGTGGCATGGAGTCGATCAGTCTGTGGCACAGTCCACTCTTTGTGACTCTCCCTCACATTTTTGAATGGGTTTTGTTTCACAATCCTCTCCAGGGTGCTGTTATCCCTATTGCTTGTACACTTTTTTCTACCACATCTTTTCCTTCCCTTCACCTCTCTATGAATGTGCTTGGACACAGCTCTGTGAACAGCCAGACACTTTTGCAATGGCCTTTTGTGTCTTGCCCTCCTTGTGTAAGGTGTCAGTGGTCGTCTTTTGGACAACTGTCAAGGCAGCAGTCTTATCCATGATTGTGTAGCTCACAGAACTAGACTGAGAGACCATTTAAAGGCCTTTGCAGGTGTTTTGAGCTGATAAGAGTGCAGCACCTGGTGTCTTCAATATTGAAACTTTTCACAATATTCTGAGATTCTGAAATTCGGATTTTTACTTAGTTGTTGAAGAAGTTCAAAACCCAGGGTGATCATATAAATATTTACATAGATGCCTCATTCGACCAATCCGTGCATGCACTAATGAGGTATCTATGTACACATTTCTATGATCACGCCAGGTTTTGACCTTCTTCGACGGAAGTGTATGACAGATGGGAACACTAGATGAGATTTGTCTGCTATGAGGTAAACAAATAACAAATACGGTTCGGTTTCTAGCAGAAACTGATAATTTCGTGTCTTAAGACATCAATGTGTCGTCACGAGCCACAGGGTTTAATATGGATTCGTATGTCTGTGTGTTTTACTCTCATAGTGGCTCTCATATTGAAAAAAAACATTGACATGCATTATACGGCAACGGAGTTAAAAATCTTCCTTTGTGTTCTACTGAGGAAACAAACACACCTACATGTTGAACGCACTGGGGGTCAGCAGATAAACATCTAATTTTCATTTTTGGGTGAACTATCCCTTAAAGTATGATTCATTTCTTAACACATACCTCTACAAACGTGGATCCCTCAGACACAGCAATCTTGAACAGAGCATAGACAGGTATGCAGATAACTGAAGACAAAGCCATGGCAAACCCAATGACCAGTGACCAACCAGGGTACACATAGTCATTGTAGGTAATAGGCTTGTACTGTATCACGGTAAAAATCAGAATGAACTGTGAAGAGAGAGAAAGACAAAAAGGATCAGTTTAAACGATATAGTTTGAACAATACCTGATTCAGACAAAAAATTAAAGACACTCACACTAATAATTAAAGGAGAGACAAATCTCCAGCAGATCCTGAAGAAGATCGGAGGAGGGAAGCCTAGCATCATCTCCACATCTCGAAAATAGTTCTTGTGGCCTGGGTGGAAATACAGCATAGAAATGAACACCTCTGTTTACATCCAGCTACTGCGGCCGATATTTACAGCATGTAAAAATGACTGAGGACTCACCATAGACATACATAATACAGATGCACATGATGCAAGAGATGACGACCAGAGAGAAACTGGCAGCGTAATTGTCCATAAGCAGCAACCAGTATATCCCTGCCTGAATCGCACACAGCACAACCATCAATCCATGGATAAAAGACGTGTGTGTGTGTGTGTGTGTGTGTGTGTTCAAATTTAGTTTCTTACTCACCCGTGTGGTCAGAGGCACTCCTAGAAGGAAGCCCACTACAGCGATCCCAAGCGTGACGTAGGTCTTATTTCTGATAATCCAGTCAGTTCCAATCTCATCTACTATAGCGGTCACCAGAGTCTCCAGCAGACAGAACTACACACAGGAAAAAATGGGATTATTTATCACGGTTTACATAAATCGCCTGTTAAACAAGACATTTCCTGAAAGAAACACCAGTAAAATAAAAATATAGGTACATTCGTAAAATACTACAGACAAAACATACATAAAAGGAGAAGGGGAAATAACTGGTCCTTTTCCGCCCTTTCCTTTTTCCTTTTTTAAAACCAGAAATTAAATATGGAAGATGCGGTTTCTTCTTCTTTTATTTTAACACTGATTAATACAATTAGCAGATACAAGCTCTGTTTCCTTATACAATATTACTCTTTTATTAAAAATGATATACAACTTGTTTTTAAATATGTAAATATGCTACATTTCATGTCTAGTGTTCTAGTATTTTTAGTGTGACGCTTTAAGTGCCAGCTCCCTTTTCCTCTGGCATCAATAGAATGACTCGCATCAAAAGATAACAGTGATTATTTACACTCTGATTTATTATATTTATACATTTATATTTCAACCTAAACATGACCATTTCTAAACTTTTATAGCCTCTTTAGCTCCAACACGTTATTGAGCTTGTGGCCTCGCTCCCGTCATTTGCTCTTCACTCTGTTTTATTTGAATAAAGGCCAAAACGACTTTACGTTAGTGTGAATTTTTTCCTGATCTGTTGTTTTATATCAAGATATTTTAAAGGTTTATTAGTCGCTTTATAGACTATAGGCTACGCTAGATGTAGCCGGCTGTTCAAATCGAAAATACCCCAACATATAGGTCTATCATGAAGACAAAATAATACTCCAATATATAATTTTCATGACGATAAAATCCCCATGCACCCCCTGTGCTTCTATCGTTCTCATTTAAGTAGCTTTGAATAAAAGTGTCTGCTAAATGATTAAATGTTAATGTTAACGTGAAACTTGTTAGTTGAGTTCAAATCCTAGGCTCATCTATGCTCTTATGAATGTATGTAGCCGTGATCTTGGTTATTTTAATGTCACTGCGTTGAATTAAGCCACGGCTTTATAATGGTTTTCGATGTGGAAAACACTGAACATGCGTTGTGTTCATATTCGGCCTGATCTACTTTGTCTTGATGCATTAAGCGTTTTAACTGTATTTTATTTTAGGAAAGGAAGGCTTAACGCTTAGGCTAATACATTTTGCATTCATATTGTGGGCTCATCTGCTTATGTTTATTACAGTAACAAAATGTGTACTGTAATTAAGACACATTAACCGTGTTTCACTTAAGCGCTTTTAAGAATGTCCTGTAGTGACAGCATTTCTCTTGGACATGCGAGAGTATCGGATCCCTCAAATGAGAATAGGTTTACTTTTTAACGGGAACAAGAGGAGAGCAATCTCGCCTGTCATCATGTTGCAATGCCTGGTTTAGTTTTCACATTAAGTCATGTACTATCATGGTTACAGAGACATGGCTCTTGAAAAGTGTTGAAGACAATATTTTTACAGAGGAAACTGTACATTTTAAACTGTACATTTTTAATGTGTTTATAAAGATGCAAAACGTAATAAAATGTTTTAAAATAAGTCATTATTTTGTTTTGTGCACATGGAATTTGCATGCTTTAATTTGTAATCAAAATGTAATTTTTTTAATAAAAATGTTGGCATTCATTTAAAAATACAAACCGAGCAGGAGAAACATTATTTCTAATTTAGCAAAAAAAAAAAAAAAAAAAAATATATATATATATATATATATATATATATATATATATATATATATATATATATATATATATATATATTTTTTTTTTATATATATATATATACAGTCTTGTTCAAAATAATAGCAGTACAATGTGACTAACCAGAATAATCAAGGTTTTTAGTATATTTTTTATTGCTACGTGGCAAACAAGTTACCAGTAGGTTCAGTAGATTGTCAGAAAACAAATGAGACCCAGCATTCATGATATGCACGCTCTTAAGGCTGTGTAATTGGGCAATTAGTTGAAAGGGGTGTGTTCAAAAAAATAGCAGTGTCTACCTTTGACTGTACAAACTCAAAACTATTTTGTACAAACATTTTTTTTTCTGGGATTTAGCAATCCTGTGAATCACTAAACTAATATTTAGTTGTATGACCACAGTTTTTTAAAACTGCTTGACATCTGTGTGGCATGGAGTCAACCAACTTGTGGCACCTCTCAGCTGTTATTCCACTCCATGATTCTTTAACAACATTCCACAATTCATTCACATTTCTTGGTTTTGCTTCAGAAACAGCATTTTTGATATCACCCCACAAGTTCTCAATTGGATTAAGGTCTGGAGATTGGGCTGGCCACTCCATAACATTAATTTTGTTGGTTTGGAACCAAGACTTTGCCCGTTTACTAGTGTGTTTTGGGTCATTGTCTTGTTGAAACAACCGTTTCAAGGGCATGTCCTCTTCAGCATAGGGCAACATGACCTCTTCAAGTATTTTAACATATGCAAACTGATCCATGATCCCTGGTATGCGATAAATAGGCCCAACACCATAGTAGGAGAAACATGCCCATATCATGATGCTTGCACCTCCATGCTTCACTGTCTTCACTGTGGACTGTGGCTTGAATTCAGAGTTTGGGGGTCGTCTCACAAACTGCCTGTGGCCCTTGGACCCAAAAAGAACAATTTTACTCTCATCAGTCCACAAAATGTTCCTCCATTTCTCTTTAGGCCAGTTGATGTGTTCTTTGGCAAATTGTAACCTCTTCTGCACATGCCTTTTTTTTAACAGAGGGACTTTGCGGGGGATTCTTGAAAATAGATTAGCTTCACACAGACGTCTTCTAACTGTCACAGTACTTACAGGTAACTCCAGACTGTCTTTGATTATCCTGGAGGTGATCATTGGCTGAGCCTTTGCCATTCTGGTTATTCTTCTATCCATTTTGATGGTTGTCTTCCGTTTTCTTCCACGTCTCTCTGGTTTTGCTCTCCATTTTAAGGCATTGGAGATCATTTTAGCTGAACAGCCTATCATTTTTTGCACCTCTTTATAGGTTTTCCCCTCTCTAATCAACTTTTTAATCAAAGTACGCTGTTCTTCTGAACAATGTCTTGAAGGACCCATTTTCCTCAGCTTTCAAATGCATGTTCAACAAGTGTTGGCTTCATCCTTAAATAGGGGCCACCTGATTCACACCTGTTTCTTCACAAAATTGATGACCTCAGTGATTGAATGCCACACTGCTATTTTTTTGAACACACCCCTTTCAACTAATTCAACTAATTGCCCAATTGCACAGCCTTAAGAGCGTGCATATCATGAATGCTGGGTCTCATTTGTTTTCTGAGAATCTACTGAACCTACTGGTAACTTGTTTGCCACGTAGCAATAAAAAAATATACGAAAAACCTTGATTATTCTGGTTAGTCACATTGTACTGCTATTATTTTGAACAAGACTGTATATATATATATTTTTTTTTTTTTATAATATGCATGAACTAAATAGATCTCAAAAGAAGTCAACATTTTATTTTGTGTGCAATTTGTGAACAGTTTCAGTAATTATAGTTTGGCAGATTTACCAGAATGAAGTGTAGACCAAAGCAAGATTCATTTCAGCAAAGTGTAATGTTTGCTCAGATCAGACATCTTAATAATACAAATATAATAATGCTCTGATATTGATCAAAAAAACCCAACAAATGTAAAAGTAAAAATGATGAAAATTCCCGACATTAAAAATGAAATCTTGTACAAATAAAGTAAATCTCAGATTCCCCTAAACAGCCACAGTAAAGAGCTTTACCAAATTACGAAAACGATTATTTATATTTGCTAATTGTTATTTTATTACATTATTATTATTTTATTATAGTTTTTCAGTAAGCATTACTAGTTTCATTTTGTTTTAGTTTTTTATTTATTATTGTTTTTGAATTGTATTTCAGTTCACAGAAATGTTTTTTGACCAATAGTTTTAGTCTTAATTTCGTTTTCGATTATAAAAATAACTTTGATAGCATTTAAAAACTTTGTTCATGCATTTTTTCCCCAGCATTTCTTCATGGTTAAAAGCACACAGATGTGAAATTACATTTAAAATCAATTTTGAAGAGTGTCCTCTAAGTGGTTCAGGTTGAATTTAATTTTTTTTTCTGGATTAAAGACTTTTATTTAGCAATGCCACATTCATTTGATGAAAAAAAAAAAAACTGAAGACATTTATAAAGTTACAAAAGATTCTAATTCAAATACACAATGTTCTTTTGATCAAAGAACCCCCAGTGTGACACTGAAGACTGGAGTAATATATAACGCAGCCTTGGTGAGCAGAATACACTCCTTTCAAAAACATCAAATTGATTTTTGATCGATAGTGTAATTGCAGAAAACCGAGAAGAAAAGAAAGATTTAATGGCCCACTGAAATCAAAATTGAAGTTTTTTAGCTTTTACTGTGGCTGTGTTAGCCTTAAAGTTATGAGTAAGCTGGTATCTTCCAAAACAATGACAAAATTTGCATTTAGGAGATATGAGCACTCAAAACAGTCTCTCACTTCCGTTAAAACAAATCTCAGATTTTGGTGACATCATCGCAGACTTCACCTTCTCGTCAAATCTTCTCCTGTCCAATCAAATGCTCTCTAGAATCTAAAGCCCGCCCCCTTCACTGCTGAAGCGGCGGCTGAAATCGGTCAGTTGTTAACACACATTTACTCATTTCTGCATGGTGAAAGGCACATAGCACACTATATATGCGATAGGAAACGATTCAGTGTAAATATGCTTTCATTTGAGGCGAATGAAGTCTGTTTTCACGTTAGTTTCACACACCGCAGAAGCATGCACACACCAACGGCTCTGGTCTAAATTTAGACTAGCGTTACAGACACGAGAGCGCAGCGCGGATCATAGGCGCGAGTCGGCGCAGACAACAAACATATCGGACCCATTTTAATTCTGTACAGAATGCTGCATTTCAAAGCGATATGGAGGAGATTATGATGATGAACAGTGTTGGAGGAAACTGGCTTTATCAAATAGAAAGGGCCGCTCTAGTCAAACTGTATATTAACGAAACGCTATTGGCTGTTTCAAAAAAGGGGAGGAGCTGCTAACAGCTGGAGCTGTTTCAGGGGAAATCACGTCAACACACTGAATAATGCGGCGTGTTTCAAGGCACTTCAGTGGGCCTTTAAAAAAGAAAAAGTGAAAAAATGCTGTGCTGTGTTGGAAAAACTGTGAAGAGATTTTACAAAACGAGGATTACCTGAGTACCCAGGCCCAATAAAATGAGCATAAAGAAGAAGAGCAGGGACCAGAGCGGCGATATGGGCAGCAGCGTTAGGGCCTCTGGATAGGCCACGAATGCCAGGCCCGGACCATGATCAGCCACCTCAGACACATCCACCCCGAGATGATGAGCCATGAACCCCAGGATGGAGAAGATGACAAAGCCAGCGTACACACTGGTACCACAGTTTGTTACACTGATGATGATACTGTCTCTGTTTGAATACATAAATAATTCGATTACTTTTGCAATCATATATGTAGAACATGTCCTTTATTTCAGTTAAAGGGTTAGTTCGTCCAAATATAAAATTCCTCATCTCATGTCGACACCCGTCAGACCTCCGTTCATCTTCACACACAGATGAAGATATTAGTGTTGAAATCCGATGGCTCAGAAAGGCCTTCATTGACACCAATGTCATTTCCTCTCTCAAGACCCATAAAGGCACTAAAGACGTCGTTACAAAGCCCATCTCACTACAGCGGGGAGAATAGTGTTTGTGTGCAAAAAAAACTAAACAACGACTTATATAGTGATGGGCCGATTTCAAAACATAGATTTGAACCATTATGAATCAGTGAATCGGTTCAGGATTCACTATATAAGTCATTATTTAGGGTTTTTAGCGCACAAACACTATTCTCTGTGCTTCATAAAATGATTGTAGAGCCGCTGTAGTGAGATGGGCTTTGTAACGACGTCTTTAGTGCCTTTATGGGTCTTGAGAGAGGAAATGACATTGGTGTCAATGAAGGCCTTTCTGAGCCATCGGATTTCAACACTAATATCTTCATCTATGTGTGAAGATGAACGGAGGTCTGACGGGTGTCGAACCACAGGAGGAATTAATGACAGAATTTACATTTTTGGCTGAACTAACCCTTTCACTCAAGTTCTCCAATGCATTTATCTGTACAAGCCACATGGGGGTGCTACAGATTAAAGCATACAAAAAGCAACTCACTGAGCTCTAATCAAAAACTCAATACTTACAGGTTAAAAACAGTTTAACTATTAAATGATTATTACCTGAAACAGTTATTGTGGAACTTGTTATAGGATGCCATGGTGATAAGCCCACCCCAGGCACAGCCGAGCGAATAGAAAATCTGAGAGGCAGCGTCCCCCCATACCTACAGAACACAAAATATACATTATAACAGGGCTATTCAAATCTTACCCTGGAGGGCCAATGCAGTGCAGAGTTTAGCTCCAACCTTAATCAAGCACACCTGAACATGCTAATCAATGTCTCCAGGATCATTGGAAAATCACAGGTGGGTGTGTTTGATCAGGGTTGGAGCTAAACTCTGCAGTGCATTGGCCCTCCAGGGTAAGATTTGAATAGCCCTGCATTATAATGTATAGTCTCAGGGATGCACAAATTTGCTGTTGTACAAATGTACAGACCTTGGCATCTAGAATTTTATGCCACTGAGGGGTCAAATAGTATTTGATCCCACTGACGGCTCCCTCAAGAGTTATTCCTCGGATGAAGAGAATGGTCAGCACCACATAAGGGAAGGTCGCTGTGAAATACACAACCTGAGGAAAGACACAACATTACAACTCAGTAAGAAAAACACATGCCTGAAATTTAATCTATGGCAAGCAGTGCTATTTTAGTATTATTTAAAGGGATAGTTCACCCACAAATGAAAAATTAGCTCATGATTTACTCGCCCTCAAGTCATCCAAAGTGTATATGACATTCTTCTCTTAGACGGAAACTATATATATATAAAATTCTGTAGTAAAACTCTAAATGTTTTACACTAGATAGATTTTTTAAACTACAGTGACCAGCAGTGGGTTTCAGATCACACGATCATTTAAGACATGCATTTAAGGGGAATTCTAATGCTGTTTCATGTAATCTGACTTATTTACACTGTTAAAGAGTTAATTCTAAGTATGGGCACTTCTCCCGGATGATCGTGCATGCACAGACACACGCACACACACACACACACACATCAACCAGAGCTAGAGCGCGTCCATCATCGAGCTTCGTTTGGTTGCGGGAGCCGTCTGTGGCGCTGGCGTTGTGTTTTTAGACAAGAGATCAACAATGTCACTAAAGAAGTGTGTGTGTGTGGGAAAGATCGCCTTGTTCAGCTTCCCAAATAACCCAGCGTTAAAGGGTTAGTTCACCCAAAAATGAAATTGATGTCATTAACTCCTCACCCTAATGTCGTTCCACACCCGTAAGACCTCCGTTCATCTTCACACACAGTTTAAGATATTTTATATTTAGTCCGAGAGCGTATGCAAGTGTATGCACACTATACTGTTCATGTCCAGAAAGGGAATAAAAACATCCGCAGTTTGGTAGTTTGACACACGTGACATTGGCGATCCAAATCAATGATCGATTGACTGATTCATGACCGTTTGAATCTTTATTTGAGGAACCCGGAAGAGAAGACAATGCTGAATAAAGTCGTAGTTTTTGTTATTTTTGGACCAAAATGTATTTTGGATGCTTCAAGAGATTCTCATTAACCCACTGATGTCTCATATGGACTACTGTGATGATGTTTTTATTCCCTTTCTGGACATGGACAGTATAGTGTGCATACACTTGCAGACGCTCTCGGACGAAATATAAGATATCTTAAACTGTGTGTGAAGATGAACGGAGGTCTTACGGGTGTGGAACAACATTAGGGTGAGGAGTCAATTTAATGTTTGGGTGAACTAACCCTTTAAGGTAAGGGTGGATGCTGTTTGTGTTTCCAGAGTTCTGCGAATGTGTGTGTGTGTGTTCCCAGTCATGTGTGGAAACTGCATCGAATGTTATCCAGGGATAATGCCATGATCGACTGTGTGTGTGTGTGTGTGTGTGTGTGTGTGTGTGTGTGTGTGTGTGTGTGTGTGTGTGTGTGTGTGTGTGTTCCCGGTCATGAGTGGAAACCGCATCGAATGTTATCCAGGGATAATGTCATGATCGACTGTGTGTGTATGTGTGTGTGTGTTTGTGACTCGTTAGCTCCGCCCACTGCACGCCTCCACGAGCTCGGCTGTTTTCAGAAAGAATCGGTTCAGTGTATCTGTCTTTTATAAATATGATAAACTAAAGACACTTGGGAAATATGAAGGATCAACACTACTCTATAGATACTCAAGATTAACATGAGACTGCAGAAACTGTGTGTGTGTGTGTGTGTGTGTGTGTGTGTGTTATGACCCCTTTAAACATCCATGAGATTCGATCCCATGACCTTGGTGAATAAATGTTCTACTCACTTTGCCTGATGATTTGACTCCTCGGATAAGACAGAGGAACACAACCACCCATGACACAGCCAGACATCCCAGGATAGGCAGACGCACCTCCCCAAAGTTCCCAATGCCGTCAGAGATATTCAGCACATAGTTCCTGAGAGAGAAAACCAGTAAAGGAGGGAAGTGAGAGACTGCAGGATGCAAGACAAATCATTAACAGTTCACTCACCAAAATTATCACGCTACTCTACATTCACATTTTTTTTAATTTTCAGAGCTTGCCTTTAGATTAAAAGCGCAGTCCCATCAAAAATAACCTCAGCCACACAATGAATGAGTTTACAAAAGGCAAGAACAAGAATGTCTTTCATACGACAGGGACAACACAACCCAGAGAGCACAAACCATTTATAAAGATGTTGAACGGTCCACACACGTCTCATGGTCAAAGCCTTGCATTCTCTGACCGCTGGCAGTAAAGTGAAGCATTCATTCCAAACCACATACCACATACAATCACAATCACACACACTCTTGGAAAAACAACACATTCTGTGCCTTTCTGTCCCATTGTCTTATGTCAGCCTATGCAGTGTTCAAACGTCATTCAAACACACACATCTGTCAAGTCCAATGCACACAGATCCAAACAAACATGACAAATTGCTTGACTCCTGCAAACGGTTATTATTACCAGCTTTCAATTATTAACCTGTCATGCATTTTAAGTACTGATGAGAAATGGATTGACAGTACATATACATACTGAGAAGAAAACACCCAGAAAGTTGAATATCAAGATAACTGTGTATAAACAAACACAAGAATTCAGTAGTTTATTTTTATTTTAAAAATACATAAAAATGCATATAGACTTGAATAGTGGAGAATATTTTTTTTCTTCTGTTAGGGACGTCACAATACTCATAGTACGGCATTCACGGTTCAATGCGCGCTGATGAATTGCGTTTTTTCAGTTTTTTGCATTTATTTAATCAATTATTTCTCTTCATTTGAAATATTTATCTCAGTTTATTTCGGCTCTGTTTGAGTGTGCCTGTGAGTCTATGTGAGCAAATGTCCAATCATCATTTGCACTAAAGTTAGGGAGTGTTTAGCTGCGTTTTAAAGCCTTGCCGGTTAAACATTTCATTGTGCCTGTCAAACACGTGATTACTGGACTTACTAGTCTTACTGCGCTAATACTGTCAAATACACACAAGGTTTACATATATAAACACAGTCGGTTATGTCTAAAATGAAAGTAAAATCATGTGTGTTTGTATACGAGATGCAAACACGTCTTAAAGTGACAGCAGCGCAGCCTAATGGTTGTTAACACTTGTCCTTATAGGACAATTTTGTCCTAAAATTATTTAAATAAAACAACTAAAAACAAAGAGAAAAATCCCTCACTGCTCTTGAATAAAGTATATACAGTAGCTGTCAATCAATGTATATTGCATAATGAAGACTATGTAGTTTTAATTTTAGGATACATTTATTAATTCAATTTCATACTTAAATGCTACTGAACATCTCTGAGCTGCCACTGAATCTTTATATATATATATATATATATATATATATATATATATATATATATATATATATATATATATATATATATATATATATATATATATATATATTTTATATTATACAATACACTAGGAATGTGTACAAGGTTTTTTTTAAAGTAAAGTTAAGGTAAATTTTTCCAAGTCTTTTAAGTAAAATAAAGAAAAAGTATTACAATAAAAACATTTTCCTTAACCACCTTAACCACTTTCTGTTCCTGTCGCCTAAGAATAGAATAGCAAAAAAAAGAAAAAGAAAAAAAAGAAAAAGAACCGAAAACCATATGTACTGGCCTCCCTAATTTCTGTATTAGAATTCATTTTAGTATTTGTTGGGGGAATAAAGTCAAAATGTCAGGCTAATAAAACGGTCATTATCACAGTGTCATTAAAATAAAATTTGTCCAACCAAAGTCTAATGGTCCCTGCAACACAAGGTTAGCTGAGGTTGGGAAAAATGACATTTGAAAAGTGAACATAAGTTCTTGAAAATCTTAATTTCGTTGTGTTGTGAATTTATGTCTGATTTTTTTTTTTTTTTTTTTGTTGTGCACTACTGGGCCACCGTAGAAATGCCATGTAAAAGAACTTCTGATTTTTTTAAATTTTATAAATTAAATAATTAAATTAGAAATTAATTTACAATTTCATGCTATATAAAAATATATATATATACTTTTTAACTTTTCATTTTTACAAATAAATTAGGGATGCACCAAAATAAAAATTATTGGCCGAAACTGAAAACCGAAACACTGAAAGAAATTATTATTAGTAATTATGAGTAATTGCCAATTATTAGTAATTGTAACCAATAGTAACCATTACATTTATTGCTATGACTGTGTAACTTTACTAAAAATCAAGGCATTGCAATTGGATAAATTAATATTAAAGTTTCAAATAATAACTCAATTACAAATTATGCATAAATGTATTTAGCACATTGCAACAATGCACAGTATTAAATAAAATTCGATGTTTAACTTGACCTCACTCATGTGTACATTAAATGACAATGCACATGCCTACTGGCCTGCAGAGAGGTAAAGAAATTGAATAAAGTAATCAAATCTAAAATAACTGCATATTTAACTGTTTAAATTAAAGATTAATCTTTATTAAACGTACAAAAGCTATTCAATCAAGAGCAGTGAGTGATGTCTCTATCTTTTGTTTGACATTAAACAGAGAGCAGTAAAGGCTACTGCCCCTTTAAGACCTAATGCAGGGATATGTCTCGTCTTTCTCGACTGTATAAAGTTCTCCTAAGGCATATTCAGCATATGTCTGCTTGGATACTCATCAAGATAGACATGTTGACATACTTCTTGAGTGAGTTTGTCCGTTTTAAGCGCAAGATTTGAAAGAGAACTCAATATTTGCGCGCTTTTGGATGAGTGCACAGAGACAGATCTTCTCACAGCGTGCGCGTTCTCATTCGCGTCTTCTGGCTCTACATCCGGGTGATGACGGAGAACATGACTGCTCATATTCGGACATACGGCCGCACTCGCATGCATTAAACAAAGTTCACAAAGAGAGACCGTTTTGCCTGTTTTTCTTTTATTATCGCTGTTGTTTTGTAGTCCCTGAGGAGCCAGCATGTGTATCCATCGACAGAAACATAAACAAAGCATTATTTTCAAGGTACTATAGATGCGTCATCAGATGTGAGATGAACCACATACGTCCACACCGCAGACATGTTGCTTTAGACAAGGGGTGCGTCTGAATCAGATCCCTAGTTCAGTAGTCAGAGCACTGATCAGGACATAAGTCAATGGGCTGACTCCCTTATCAGTGCCCTGACTACTGAACTAGGGATCCGATTGAGACGCACTCAAGCACGTGCGGTTTCTGTTCGCGTCATCGCATCATTTCGGCCGTATTGTTTCGGTGATAAAAGTCTTCAGCCGAAAACACAATTTTGGGCCATTATCGGTGGCCGAAAATTCAGTGCATCCCTAAAATAAATATAGATGAATTAACCAACAAAGGTGTGTATTTACCTCCAGTACTCCTCACTGGGACTGGTCCTCTTGGTGCGGTTGACTATCTCCGTCACGCCTGACAGCACAGCAGACACATTGGCCAAGGTGGCATTAACTCGGGGAGATCCCACAACCCCAGAGCAGTCCGGGGTGTTCCAGGGGTTGTTACAGTACGTCCAGGGCAGCAGGTTTGTCATGGACATGAAGAAGTAATAAAATGCAATGCAGATCACCACATTGTAGTAGATTCCAATGTAGGTGGAGACCACCATCATTCCATAGCCCACACCTTGAAGAAGAGAGAACAACCACAGGGCAAGATCAATAAAACATTTCATACTGCTGCTACTGCTGCTTTGATACCGAAGCTGAATGAAAAAAAGTAGTTCTGCAAACAAACAAACAAACAAACAAACAAACAAACAAACAAACAGGGGTGCGTTTCCCAAAACCATTGTTGGTTGCAATGCAATTTCCCATTGCCAATTAACAGGTTAGCAACTATGGTTTTTAGGAAATGCACCCCGGTTTGTTCTAACTTGTTATGCTCATTCAAAGCATTCTTAGAAGACAAAAAAAAAACCTTACTGGCACCTGTACACATTTTTTATGAGTTCAAATGCTTAACTGATAGTAATGGAAGCCCGTTTCCACCACTAAATAAAAAAAATAAAAAGTAACTGCAAATTTTTATATTAGATTTCTGACTTTTTTTCTCACAATTGCGAGTTCTAAAGTCAGAAGATAAACTTGCAATTACTCTTATAATTTTGTTTTATTTAGTGGCGGAAACGGCTTCCATAGATAATTATTTTTAGGGCAAAATGTTTGGTAAAACTTTACAAGAGGTCCTATTATTAAAGTGCATTGACTAGCAATGATCAATAATACATTTATTACAGTATTTATTCATCTTTGTTAAGGTTAAATTATATGTGTTGTTTATATTAGCTTTGCTAAGGTAAAAAAAAAAGTGTATATATATATATATAATTTAACCTTAACAAAGCTAATATAAACAACAAATATATATATATATATATATATATATATATATATATATATATATATATATATATATATATATATATATATATATATATATATATATATATATATATATATATATATATATATATATATATATGTGTGTATATGTATATATATATATATATATATATATATGTGTGTATATGTATATATATATATATATATATATGTGTGTATATGTATATATATATATATATATATATATATATATATATATATATATATATATATATATATATATATATATATATTTGTTGTTTATATTAGCTTTGTTAAGGTTAAATTATATATATGTGTTGTTTATATTAGCTCAGGTCCATGAAATAATATTCATATATACAGTATTATTTATAACGTTTGATTTTAATAATGTATTAGTAAATGTTGAACATAACATCAACTAAGATTAATAGATGCTTCAGAAGTATTTGTCATTGTCAGCTCATGTTAACTCATGTAGTAAACTAAGTCAAACTAACATTTGGTAACTCATCAAAGCAAGGAATGCAAGAAGTGCTGCACAGGGTGTGACATCTCGGTGCTCTTTGGTTGTGTGGGATAATTAAGTTCAGAAGCAAAGGTAGTCCAAGGCATTCGATGGGTATGTTGAAAAGGTTTAAAAACCTTTATTTTTTCATGGCATAAACATTTTAAAAATTGGTGACAGGTACACCTCCGCGTTGTGGCTTTACATGCCTTCATCAGGGTGTGTATAACAAACATCTCAAGCTCATTTTTAACCAGCCATTAATTGATCTTTCTCTCTCTTCTGTAATCAGATCAATTAATGGCTGGTTAAAGATAAGCTTGAGATGTTTGTTATACACACCCTGACGAAGGCATGTAAAGCCGCAATGCGGAGTTGTACCTGTCACCATTTTTTTAAAATGTTTATGCCATGAAAAAATAAAGGCTTTTTAACCTTTTCAACATACCCATCGAGTGCCTTGGACTACCTTTGCTACTAACATTTGGTAACTCTTTATGATATGGATCCTTTAGTTAGTTTTTAAAAGAAACGTTTTATGTAAGCGAACCGGCCACATTAAGCATTCATACGGCACATGTTAAAGTGGATAAAATACAGTGAGTGTATGTTTAAAGGAACACTCCACCGTTTTTAGAAATAGGGCTTATTCAACTTCTTTCCTACATTTAGATATGTGGGCAAATCCATTTTTGTCTCAGTGCATGCATTGTTTTAGTTTGGCAGGGTTGCCGCTAGCTTAGCTTAGCATAATGAATGGAATCCTAAGTTGCCAGCTAGCATGTCCAGAGTAAAGGTGATCAAAAAAACAAAACCAAAAATACATATTGTGGCCTGCGTATTCACAACAAGTACAAATAGCGGTGCAGATTAAGACTAGGCGATTTCCTAGGCAGATATTGACTTGGGACTATGAAGTAGCGAGATATCACGGCTCTCATCTTCACGTCCTCCGGGTGTTGAGCGATTCGCAATGTGTTGCGTGATATCTCTGCGCTCAAGTCGCCTAGTCTTAATCTGCATCGCTATTTGTAGTCGTTGTGAATACGCAGGCCACAAGAAGTAATTAGGAGGGATTTTTTTTAATTTGATCACTATTTGATCGGGACATGCTAGCTGGCAACATAGGATTCCATTCATTATGCTAAGCTAAGCTAGTGGCAACCCTGCCAAACTAAAACAATGCATGCACTGAGACAAAATGCATTTGCCCACATATCTAAATGTAGGAAAGAAGTTGAATAAGCCCTATTTCTAAAAACTGTGGAGTGTTCCTTTAAAACATAATTACCTGTTTAACATGTCAGACAAGTCATGATATTCTTTTAAAGCCAAACCAATGCGTTTAGTTGTCATGACACTGCTTCGCTGTTGTTCTCACACCTCCTTTAATGGCCACATGCTCACCTTTAAACATGGGGCTGACCTTCCAGACTCCCAGACACCCGAGGGAGGTAAACTGCCCAAAGGAGAGCTCCAGGAAGAACAGAGGGATGCCACAAAACACCAGCATGATGAAGTATGGGAACATGAAGGCACCTGTCAAACACACACACCCAGTTACATAATCATTTTACTCTGACACATCGGTCTTCTCACTCACGACAGAAATGTAGGTGTGTACTCATGTACAGAAAACAAAACATATATGATTTTATAATGCTCATGCATATAAAGGGAGAAACACCTGAGGTTACATAACAGGTCTAATTTGATTGGGCGAGCTGTGCTGATATTTTGGATAACATGTAATGTGGATACGGTGCTTTGAGTGTTGAAGACAATGACGGATTATGGCACAATAGGGTTGCCAGGGGCCTCAAAGTGAGGAGGGCCCACAGTAGCCTGACTTAAAAAAAAAACAAGGCACTTCTTCAGGATACACAGATGAACATTGCTTAAATAAAGATACGTGACCCTGGACAACAAAACCATCATAAGGGTCCATTTTTTTTATTGTTATGGGTGTGGTTTGTTAGTATAGGACAATATTTGGAAATACAAATATTTTAAAATCTAAATATCGAGTAAATATTTATTTAATAGATATATAAATATTTAATAATACTAATAATCTCCTTTAAAGTTGTCCAAATGAAGTCCTTAGCAATGCATTTTACTACTAATAATACATAATTTGATATATTTACAGCAGGAAATTTACTAAATATCTTCATGGAACATGATCTTAATATCCTAATGATTTTTGGCATAAAAGAAAAATTTATCATTTTGACCCGTACAATGTATTGTTGGCTATTGCCACAGATATACCCGTGAGACGCAGGACTGCTGAAGAGCTCCAGGGTCACATGTATATAATATAAAACACTAAGGGTGGGTTGCACCAACAAGGATTAAATTAAGCTCAGTTTAGAGCTAATCTAGGATTTGTTGATCTAGGCTTTCATTTAAATCTAGTTGTGTTGCACCACTTAATGTTTAACCAAGATTAACAAATCTGGGATTAGCAGTATTTAACCTGCGATTAAAACCTCCATTAATTTTCGCCGCCATGATGAGCCACTGACAGCAACAATACTAACATTCAATTTCCTTCTTTATTGAACACCAGAAACTATCTCTCTGACATAAGGAGCTCTCGCTGATAAAGGAAATAAACTTGTAAAATGTCCTCTGTCTTTATAAAGTGCTAGAGAGTAGCAAGTTTAAATTTAATCCCTAACTGAAATTTTAATCTGAGATTAAAGTTATGGAGCAACAAGATTATAGTTAATCCAGGTTTATTATGAAAATAAATCCAGGATTAAAGTCATGGTTTAAATTTAAGCCTGCTTATTTTTAAACAAAGTTTAAAGTTTGGTGCAACAGAATTATAAAATAAACCTTGATTTAATCTAGATTTAAAGTTAATCCTTGTTAGTGCAACCCACCCTAAGTGATCAAAAATGCCTACACACGGTTTACACTTCAGTTGAATAAGTAAATAGACAGACTGTGGTCGTGAAAATCCACAGGGCTCCAGTGTTTATGTTTAAATAGGCTGGAGTTCAGTTACTTATCTGAATTATGGGCTAATTCAGGATATGGCCCTGATCAGAGGCTGCTCGAGGAATATGAGATCATGGGGCAGAGGTTTCCGGGCCAGGTCATTGGGGACCATCTGCTAAAAACCCTTGCTTACTCTAGCCTGGTCTATTTTAAGTAAGGTGTGTTATGAGACTTGATACCAAGGGAGTACCCTTTTAAGGGAACAAGGAATTTGGAAAAGGACTCAATGGCATGACTTAGAAAAACAAAACCCTAAATACCATCAGTTTAACTTACTGCATTTTAGAAATCTGGCAGGACATTATAAAACTGAACAGTGTAGAAAAGGCACTGAGAGAAAGTCAAGATAGACATTAGGGAAAGAACACGAAAGAAACTTGTCACCTCCTCCATTCCTGTAGCAAAGGTAAGGAAACCTCCAGACGTTTCCCAGCCCTACTGCATAACCAACACTGGTGAGGACAAACTCAATCTGGTTGCCCCAGTTTCCCCTTCTGGAGTTTTCATCTTTCTTCACCGGCTCTCCCGGAACCGCTCCGTTCTGAAACACAGACACATGTACGGATGAAATGAATAAAATGTTGTTCGGTGGAATCCTTCTCATGAGTCGAGCGCATTGAAGAGGGACACATTTTGTTTGCAATAAGCACAGACAAAACAGAATATATGATAGTGGATGCTTATATGCACATGAATCAACATCAAGATTACTGGTTAATATTAATGAATGTGTGCAAGTGTATATTTTAGGGTTTTCAGCTTTAAAAAAAAATATTTCAACTTGTTTGCTTAAAATAGGCCTGATAATTACATTTTTACAAATATTAAAGGTCCCGTTCTTCGCAATTCCATCTTTCAAACTTTAGTTAGTGTGTAATGTTGCTGTTAGAGCTTCAATAATACCTGTAAAATTATAACGCTCAAAGTTCAATGCCAAGCGAGATATTTTATTTAACAGAAGTTCCCTTTCAAAGCCTACAGCGAACGGCTGGTTTGGACTACACCGCAGCACTTCCTGCTGTGATGACGTCACTAGAACCGTTTGTTGACTAAAGCTCCGCCCACAAGAACACGCAAAATAGGGGCGTGGTCTCGTTGCTCTCCCACGTGGAGAAGAGCGCGCATTTAGCGCTTGCATCTCCCCGTTATGGTAAGAGGCGGGACCTTTCCGGGCAGAGTGCGCTAAGCTGCTGTCCAATCACAACACGGGAAGCGCTGGCCCAATCAGAACTCGTTACGTATTTCTGAAGGAGGGGCTTCATAGAACAAGGAAATCATCAGGCCGTTTTTAGGACAGAGGAAACAGCGCTGTACAGATAAGTAAATTTTGTGAAAAATACTGTGTTTATTTACACGCGAAACATGAACTGTGAAACTGTGAAACATGTAAATGTTATATTGCACACTGCAAACATAATCAAAGCTTCGAAAACATGCGAAGAACGGGACCTTTAAAAATGCAAGCAAAAAGAAAAAGTACCAACATTCTGTATAGTCCCTAAAACAATACAGTCCCCCAAATTGAATGCAAAATTATTATAAATGATACATTGTTACTGAAATGCAGTATAAAATGGTTTTAGATTAAAGGAGTACTTCAGCGCTGGAAAGATGAATCTGTGTTTAAATTGGGTCATCAGTGTAGTAGAAATGTGAAATTATTTTTGAATTTCGTGCTTTCTAGACTGAGATAAGACAGAAAATATATTTTTGTCTCATGGGGATGAAAGACTACAATTCCCGGAATGCTTCACTGCCCTGTGAGGCCATTCCCAAAGCCACTGCTACTGAATCACTGTGACTGAGATAGAGAACAGACACTACAAATAAATACTGAACCTGTCTGTTATATATAACAATATAATGATCGAGTCGCAGAGCGAGTGTCGCAGCACTAACACTGCAGGAGTCAAACAATCATTTAAATATACTCCAGGGTTTCTACTGGTACAAAGCCATACGTTAAATGCTGAAGTAACCCTTTAACTACAGCAGGGGTCCAGACCTGGCTCCATCCGGACAGCGGGACATTATTGCGTCATTTTACCGTTTCTACAGATTAAAGTGAGCAGCGCATCCAAACAACGGAGCGGTTCACACCAAAGGCACTCGGGTTAGTTTATGGTAATAGTTTTTCAGCGCTCCTCTAATATTTTTATAGCCAAACGCGCCTGTTTTCATTCACTCATTCAAGTTAACAGTATTAGTGGACTAAAGCAGGGAATAGTGAACGAGGGTTTAGGGGGCGATTTCGGATTCAGCCCTGGGGAACGACAGATGACGTCGAATGCTGAGATTTTCTTCACTAATCGGCGATTTGTAAACCACGCACGGAATATGAGAAATCTAGCCCAAATCTCATTTTCTTTGTATTAATCTAAACAAAACAAACAAGTATAAACAGGCCGTTTGATCTTTATTCCATTACAAATAGGAAATGAAACGATCAGATGATGCTCCGTTCGACTCTTCTGACATCCTTTACTCTTCCCTGATGATGACCTCTGGCCTACTTTCTGTAAGATCTGAATTTTTGCGGTTTGAATTTTAGAATATTGAATTTGATGATCTGAATTTCTTCTTCATCTCAAATCTTGAATCTGTATTTTCAAAATCTGAATATTTGCAGTCTATTCATTCAGAACAAAATATCTGCTGTTTGAAAATACCTGTCTATACAATTTCAGCATAAAAACATTTCAGACGTGTTCAATTTCAAATGTTCTATATTCAACATTTAAATTCAGAACTATATCATATTCAACATAATATTGTGAGATTACACTTGTCAATAATTCAGATTTATACAATTCAAATTCAGATCTTTTTGTCATATTTCTAGCTCCACAGAGAGCTGCAGATGACGCAGTTATTTTAACAACATCAGAAACACTGAGCAACAAAATGGATACTTCATTACATACTTACTTTACATTATTTTTGTAATTATTTTTAACTGTGTTAAAAAAAGATTATTTACATTGTTTGTTATTAGTAGTGTATTATTTTGAGCAAAGATAGATAGATAGATAGATAGATAGATAGATAGATAGATAGATAGATAGATAGATAGATAGATAGATAGATATATAGATAGATCTCATATGTTTTCTCAGTCACAAGGCCTTACACATAGGTGTCTAAATGTGAAAATAATAATAGCCTGATCTTACCTTTTAATATCCATATTCAATTGTGCTCAACTAATGGAATATTAAAAAAATGTTGGTCAAACTTTACAAAAACGTTAATTAGTTAACATGAACTAATAATGAGCTGCACTTATGAAGCATTTATTTATCTGTTAATGTTAATTTCATAATTTACTAATGCATGATTAAAATCTTGTTAACATTAGTTAACGAACATGAAAAAACCATGGACAGCTTGATTTATATCAACTAACTTTAACAAAGATGAACAAATGTACTGCTCATGGTGAGCTCATGATAGTTAATGAACTAATGCTAACTAATGAAACCTTATTGTAAAGTGTTACCCCTTTTTTGGTAGAAAAATTCTCAGACACCACTGCTTTGGCTCTGAAGATTCTCATCTTAGATGACAATTTTTTTCTTTTACAAAGTGCCATGATGGAGATGTATACTATACCAAAAAAAGATAAAAATTAAACAGCGTGTGGCAGAAGTTAATGCCGTGGTGAAGTGATACTGCACATGGAGTTCCTGTGGTGATGAAAGCTCGCGTTTGAGTTGTCAATTCATAACTACAGCTCCACTGCTTCCTATAGATCGCTACTAATAAAAATGAGTTACAAGAAGATAAACGCAAGAAAGCAAGTCAGTCACATGTCAAAATGTTTGTGTGAATTCTGTGAAAACTCCTAAATTGCATGCAAGCACTGCTGTGGGCATGCACATGATGTGAACTGAAATCACTGTTATGTGCTCAAGACAAACATTTGGTCTTGTCGGCTTGATTTAAAGTTTATTCTCTCCATCTGTTCTCATCAGATGCTCTTTATGTTGACCTCTAAGGCAAGCTCACGATCTGATACGAGCACGCGCAACGAGCAAGCGGCGGGAGATGAACCTTCAGCTCCTTGCGATCTTTCCTGCAGCTCTGGGGACGAATCCCAACTGCACCAGAGGATTTCCTGAAGGATAGTTGACATATGACTATACATAAGGATAATGCAGCCAAATAGATTTGTAGTGTCTCAAATGACAGAACACATCTCAACTGCATGTGTAATAATTATAAAAGAATCCGAAAATCTTTCAAAGAAGTACCACTGATCAATGTGACGTCTGCCTAAATATAAAACGATTATGAGCTGCATGTATGCAATGATTTAAAAGGCAGCAAAAGTGTAAGTCCTACTTTAGGTTTTCTTCAGGTTACACAAGGCACTACATAAACACATGCATGCACACACACACACACACACACACACGCACACGCACACGCACACGCACACGCACACGCACACGCACACGCACACACGCACGCACACATGTAGTCTCAGCAGCATCTGAGTCTGTGATCCTGCAGGGAGCAATGGCCCAAAGACTCTCACACACACACACACACACAAACACACACACACACACGTGCATCTGCAAAATGAGAAACAACCCAAGATTTGCCGTTCAGCCAAAATGAAACATTAATTTAGTTAAGAATTAAACAATGTAACATATATGTATTTTGCTCTGTTGAACACAAACACAATAACCTTAGTGAGAATGCTTTTTGGACAACTACGAGTTTTATTCCAGTTTCAAATATTTCACTACAGGAGCTGAACAAAAGACTCACACAGGGGATTGTGGGATTAAAGCGGTTTGAGTCTCAAAACATTGAGAAATGCTCATCTTAATTAAAATGACATGTGTGCTGTCTAAACACTGAGGTTAAGGTGGGACATCTGTAAAGATGCTGGAAGTAAATGAAATCAAAGCTGAAAATGTGTGCATTTAAGGGTTAGTTCACCCAAAAATGTAAATTCTGTGGTTGGACACCCGTCAGACCTCCGCTCATCTTCACACACAGATGAAGATATTAGTGTTGAAATCCGATGGCTTGGAAAGGCCTTCATTGACACCAATGTCATTTCCTCTCTCAAGACCCATAAAGGCACTAAAGACGTCGTTACAAAGCCCATCTCACTACAGCGGCTCTACAATCATTTATGAAGCGATGAGAATAGTTTTTGTGTGCAAAAAAACTAAATAATGACTTGTATAGTGATGGGCCGATTTCAAAACACAGCTTCCTGAACCTTTGAAGCATTATCAACCAGCGTATCGATATCGAATCAATGTTTGGAAATCGCCCATCACTATAGAAGTCGTTATTTAGGTTTTTTCAACACAAATATCTTCATTTGTTTTCTGAAGATGAACGGAGGTCTTACGGGTGTCCAACGACATGAGGGTGAGGAATTAATGGCAGAATTTTCCTTTTTGGGTGAACTAACCCTTTAAATCAGTTTATTTTTTACCAAGTATTGACAGAAAACACTAACATGCTGCCTTATATTTACAGAGACAGCATCAAGTAGAAGAACTATAGCATTCAGGATGATATCGAACATTTCTGCACCAGTGAAAGTCTCAACAGCCCTTAAGTCGGACTACTTAACAGGTTAAGTCTGCGTTTAGACCCGAGACTTTGTGGAGGCCAGCAGATGCTGCAGTACAGCTGAAGGCCCAGGGTAAAAAAAAAGTAGAGTAGACCATAAAACAAGTGCAATTTCAGGTCAGAACACCTGGGAGATGAAGCAACCGTCCACCAACATCCTAAAGTACATATAAAACATGCTTCAACAGAATGCTAGTCAATACTTCTCTGCATCTATCCATTGAAAATATTACAGTCAAAAATTACAAAATAAATAACATTGGAATTATTGGGACTGTAGCTCTACATAACAGACTTTTGCTGGCTCTTCTGCGTCACACACGAGGTTATGCTGTGTTTACCTTCCGGCAAATCAGTGAATTGTTTAGTTGAGTCTCTATCGGCTGCACTCTGTGACCCGTCGCTGTGCTCTGAGGAATGCCCAGGTGTTGCAGCCATTGCAGTTTGCTCCGAGGATCTGTCTCGCTGAGCACAGAGTGAAAGAGAGAAAGATCGTCCAGCTGGGCCCATCTGCCCCTTTACGTAAGACTAAGACACACTCATAAACACAAGGGCCCATGGGACCCGAGTCAAACGAGTGGGTCACCTTTTAGGACTTTCTATTTAAAAAAAGCAGCAGAAAAAAAAGAAAAAGAAGGGGAAAATAGAGCAAAAGAAGCAAAGTAAAAAAGGAAAGAAAAAGCACTTAGCAAAATATTAAAAGGAATGTGAATAGATTAAAAAAAGGAACAAATGAAAAGGAAAGAGTTCAAATAAAAAGCATTAGAGTAAGAAAAGGAAAATTATAAAGAGTAAGAGAAAGGATAAAGAGAAATGAAAGGTAACACTTTAGAATAATGGTCTTTAGTTCATGCATTAACTAACATGAGCAGAACATCTGTTACTCGATTTGTTCATCTTTATTAACGTTAGGTCATATAAATCCAGCTGTTCATGTTAGTTCTCAGTTTTCTAATGTTAACAAGATTTTATTAATGCATTAGTAAATGTTGAAATTAACATTAACAAAGATAAATAAATGCTTTATTAGTGCAGTTTCTTATTAGTTCATGTTAACTAATGACCATTATTTTAAAGTGTAACCAAAATTAAAAAAAGAAAAGAAAGCCTGCCGCACAACAGCACTAAACATCTCACTAAATATCTCAAGATTGTATTTTTCTCCCAACTGTGCCTGTTCCACAATTTCCTGTCCTAGAAGCTCAAACAGTGAGAAGAGCATTGCTGCGTCCCAATCCACATACTATCCGTCCTAAATAGTATTCAAAAACAGAATTATTATGTCCCAAATCCTAGTATGTTTAAAAGAGTATTCAAAAAGATACCCGGATGGCTTACTATTTCCAGTCAGAATCTGAAGTGCAGATCCACACACACTCAGAGTTTGACAAGGATTCGATTAGAACTACAAACGGGGATAAAAAGTGTTAAAAAAAACTACAAACGTAAGTCAGAGAGTTAAGTAGAGAGCTTTAGATAAAGGTTTGAGAGTCATCAATTATCAGTATTTAACCTGATGAAAAGATATGAATTCAATCCACATTATATTTCACCTGCAGCAGCATTGTGAACTTTTGTAATGACACGTTTGGCCATTAACTTTTAAAAGCATCGTTATATTTAAACTGCAAACACATGAGGAGAGTTTCTGAATTAAAAGACCCACACATGACAGATCGACGTACGGCCACATTTCTCTCCCATACGGCAGGAGATTAAACTGAATGTGGAGGATTTTAACTCTGACGATAATTGACATGGCAGTTTAAACGGTGACGGGATGAACGTAACTAAAGCGTCAGAGTCCGTTAAAGATGACGAAGTAGTCTTAAAGCTGCCTACTCTTCTGCTACACACTCAAAAGTATGTACTTTTTCTTACAAAAAAGAGCAGATACGTTTAGGACATAGTATAAGTAGACGAAATGGGACGCAGCACATCTCTCCCTGACGTCTGTGACTGACAGCAGCAGCATAGCTCCCTCTCAGTAACTCATTGCAGGTATGTGACCCTGTCAATTTAAGCAGAAAAGTGAGAACTGACCTGTGACTTCTCAACTTAACACCCAGAATGCCTGGAGACGTCCATGCAGAATGTGGTGTGGCGGTTCAAAAGACCCTTCTTGGCTCAATAGGGTGTGTGTTTTAGTGTTTATAACACATATGATACTCCGAATCTTCAATAAAAATGAAATGTGTCTCTGAAGTTTTAAAAGAAGTAAGTCATATTTACTCTAAAAGTATATTATATTTAGAGTAATATACTCTAAGTAATATTTAGATTATATCCAAAACTCAGAACAAATCTCGAATCGAATGTCTCAGATTATGCATCATACCACATGCACTAATAATACATTTTAGCTGTATTAAATAATGATTGATGCATCCCTAAGAAAAATATAAATATTTCTAAGATAATATAGGAAAAAAAATATTCTCCCTAGACCTAGAGAAAATATTATGGATATTTTTCCCTTCATTTTGATCCTCTCTACAGATGGTTGAGTGACATTATGTGCTCTGGTGGAGCATGAACACACGTATCAGGGACCTTTCACACATGGAATAAAACTGTCAAAAGATTATATTAAGATTGACCTTGGTGATGTTTTTTTAGGTTGAACATTATCCCTCATAAAAACCCATACACATTTGAGATCACTATGGTCCCAACAAGATCATAAAAAACTTCTAATCCAGCAGAGAAATGTCTTTGGAAAAGGGAGATATGCAGAAAATACTGTGTCAAATCAATGACTTCCTGCTCTCTGAAGATGTCAAAGGTGTGGCCAACCCTCGTAAAAACTCACCCAGGGCAGCGAAACTTCACAAGGCTCCACAGGTCCAAACATAAAAAGAGATTAGAGACATACTGCTGACTAATACTGCAAAACGTTTCCCATCAGACTCAGAGAAAGCATAGCGAATAAATGACTTGAGCAATTTAAGAACATGAAAGAAAAAAGCAGAAGCAAGGAATCCAAAGGAAATGTGCTCTCAGCACTTCTGAAACGGTTAAACACCCAAATCCACCATTCATCAGAGCTGACCTTTGCCCTCTCTAGTGCTCTCTACTGACCCCCAGTTCACATTTCAAATGCAACATCCTCAATCTTTCTCCGCTGATGAGGGCTTCATTCTCCCCAAGGAAGGATGAGACATACAACAGGCCCATTCAAAGACTCCAGTAAGACTTTCACCTCGAGTTTGTTTATCATGGTCAGAGGTCAGACCACAGGGTTGTGATTGCTAGCAAAAACCTCATGCTGAGCTCCGGCTTTATGCATTTAAAGGGATAGTTCCCCCTGAAATTAAATTAAAGCCATCTTTTACTCACCCTGCTGTTGATTCAATGCCCTATGTCCTTCAATCGTAGCCTGACATGGTCATACTCAATTCTAGTCAGAATATGAGTCTGATGCTGCTCCATTGGGCTGTAATTATGGGACGTGTTTCAACCGAACCAGGAAAGACCTCATTTGGATAGACCGACAACCAATCAGAGCAACGGAGCAACGCATAACGTCAAATGTCAACAGAACTCAACTGCACTGTGTTGACAAATTTGCGTTTTTTGTTTTCCATGTCCGCGAGTTGAAGCGACCGCAATAATGTGATATATAGACCCAGGAATGCGAATTTTTGCTGGCAAACCTTGCCACAATAACACATTTTAGCCCCCAAACCCCATTTTTTTTCAGAGTAACGACCGAGCTCAGTGTTTTGACAGAATAATAGTTATTTCTCGCAAATCCTTACAGTATGCCTCTCTGGACACTTTCCATATATGGCACATGTCTCACTTTATCATTGCTTCATACTTTTGTATAACTTTTGAAATGTTTTACCATGGTCACTATCCACTGCCATAATAAGAAGGAGCGCGTGCAGAACTATTTTTAAAATTACTGCTTTTGAGGTCCGAAAGGGATAGAAGGACATAAGGCATTGAATCAAGAGCAGGGTGAGTAAAAAATGGCTTTAATTTCATTTCAGGGTGAACTATCCCTTTAAACAAAGTACATTTTTGTGTATCTTTTCCTACACTCTCAAAAAAAAAAAAAAAAGGTACAAAAGCTGTCACTGGGGCAGTACCTTTTCAAAAGGTACACCTTTGTACCTAAAGAGTGCATATTAGTCCCTCAAAAAGGTACATATTGGTTCCAAAAGTGTACATATTAGTACCTAAATGGTACCTATTATATTAAAAACCTTTTTGAAGGGTACCGTCCCAGTAACAGCTTTTGAACCTTTTTTTGAGAGCGTATTCTGATTTAACAGTTAACTACAAGGATAACTTTTTAAAGTTAATTTCTATATCAGCAAATGCTGTGTGTTTTGGGCGGGACAAACTGTTTTTTGTCCCAAAGCCAGATGGGGATGGGCAGAAGGAGTGGTAAAAGAGAGAAAAAAAAACATCTTCACGTTCATAACCATTCTTGACAATGAAAGCTGAGGAAGAAAGAGAAGGCCCCCTAAAAAGTACTCAATGAGTAAACAAGGGTGAGTTCATTCTCTTCAACTGGAATGAAATTAACCAGCGTGGACAGTCCTTAAAAAAGCCATTATCCAATCTCTGTGAGGTGAAAGTAATTCTGCTAAAGATGCAGAGCTGCGGCTTCTCACCCTGTGCGCACTGGGTCATATTCCCGCTCTTTCATTGGCTTAAAACCTGAAAACACTCATGCTTGATCAATCATCTGCAATTGTGACTTGTCAGGAAAGGCACTCCAAACCTGAACAAGGGGCACAAAAGTGGGGAAGTGACGCTGGCCTAAACGTCAGGTCATTAAGAGTTCAAGTCACTCAATTCATACTCACGCCATCACATACACCACCACATATGAGAATATGTTTATAAAGACTGACATAAAGCAGCACGAGCAATCCGGTGCCACAAGTGTTCTCTTAACTATATATTATACAATATACAGACACAACCATTGAGAAGTCTGGAGTCAGTAAGAACCTTTTTTTTCTTTTTAAAGAAAGCGTGTATACATTACATTGATCAAAAGTGACAGTAATCCCTAAAAACATTAGGCAGCGTAACCGTTTTCCACCTTGAGCAGCAAATCACCATATTAGAGTGATTTCTGAAGGATCATGAGACACAGGCGTAATGATGCTGGAAATTCAGCTTTGATCATTAAATTAATATTACAAACATATTCAAATATAAAGTAGTAGAAGTTTTAACTGTAATATTTCACTATTTTTGATCAAATTAATGCAGAGCATAAGACCAGGATTACATCTAAACAATGATGACATATCCTTGGACACGGACAGAAGTGTATTGTGCGAAGAACAGTAGTAAACGCTTCACAAGAGAATCCCTAGTCGCCAAATATGAAAGTGTGTTGCCACATAAGTGAATTTGTAGTTTTGTGCAACATGGGTTTCCATTTAAAGAAACCAAAAGTCTGCCTTTAACCAATAAAGTCAGTTGTCAGCTGTTTAACACTAGGAAGGATCCTTAACAGCTCGGGTAACCATCTTGTGGGAGCCATTAGGTCTGCAGATTGCTCTCCTGGCCTATTACAGCCAAAAAATGGCCCATTATTCATAACTAAATAGTGTTTACCCTCATGATGTGCCTCTTTCTTCTTTTGTGTTTTTTTAACACCTCGGTGAAGTCAAACACCTTCTAGAGGGCCAGATCAAGCATCATCAATCATCACAGAAACATTCAGGAGGACAATATCTACATTTCCGTCATTCCTTACGTCATGCGAATACACACAGATCAGAACATGTATAACAGCATTCTGGGAATGATCGAAGACGCTCTAAGGCAAAATGGTGCGGCTCTCCCACCTGGACTAAAAGAGTAAAGCATCGACAACAACTACTGAGGCTTCTAACATTTCCAAGTGACTCCTAGAATTGTTCTTGAGAAGTTCTCTCACAAAAGCCGAGTTTCTACCCCTCCATTGATAATATTACACATTTAGCCTCACTTACCCACTTCTGTTTTTGTCTTACCTTTCTGCTGTCCATTGTACACCCCAAATAGTAGCGCTTACTAAAGCAGGAACCGCATACAGGCAAGCATCAGCGTGTAAGCGGGGTCAGAGGCAGAATTCGTCAGGTCAGTTTGAGAAGACTGACACGGCTCCATGTGGAACCTATTCTACCCTAAAGCTGTGGGTGGGAGAGAGGAGGAGCCTGGAGGTGTGGCTTTTTGGGACTTTCACAAAGGATACATTCAAATTGGCTGCTACTAACTATACTGCTACTAACTATAGCGCAACAAGCTGTCATATCTGTGCACAAGATAGCATTTCTGTCAGGCTCCTATGTAAAGGTTTTTACCTAAGATACTTCTGAAGTAGGGCTGCACGATTATGACAAAAATCATAATTGTAGATTATTCCCCTGAAATTGTAATTGCGATTATAAGTTAAGATTATCACAATTTACATTGAATGAAGTTTTGAATCGCTTTATAACAGTTTGAAGCGACTGCATGCCATATTGTTATATCAAAAGAAACAAGCTGAAAACGTTAAAGTAAAATATGCATGGTATTATGTTACACTAAAAATAAACAATGGGGAAAAAACTTAAGATAACATGTAGGAAGAAAAAAAACACATTTAGCACAGAAGTGGATTTAAAAAAAAAAAAAAATGAAATTGCGATTACATTTTATTAAACGATTACATAATTGAGACATCCATCCGTAAGTATAATCATGATTACAAATTGGATTAATTGTGCAGGCCTAGTTCTGAATGGGCTGAGGCTGGGATTCAGAGGGTTTGAAGTGAAAGTATTTTATGAACTATATGCGGAGAGCATTCACTCAGTTCTCTCATTTTTGACCAAAGGGGCTTTTAGAGGCTTTTGCATCTGAACTCTTCATATACACATGGCAGTAAAACATTTATAAAGTTATAAAATATTTATATTTCTAACAAATACTGTTTTTTTTTTCCAACTTTCTATTGATCAACAAAAACAGAAGTATCATGGTTTTCACACACACACAAAAAACAAGCTGCGTAATAGTTTTCAACTGTGATAAGCATTTTTATGAGCTCTTATCAGCATATTAGAATGATTTCTGAAGGATCATGTAACTCTGGTGTAATGGCAGCTAAAATTATACAGAATATAGGTTCCTAAATTATATAGAAATCCAGGTCTAAATGCAGACATACGCTTCACATAACTAGATCATTCAATTACTGCTCAATTTGAACAATGCGTACGGACGTTTGAGGCACTGCAAGCTGTTCACCTGTTCTTCACACACTTTCACCATTTTGTTTCCGGATTCTGCACAACTGCGTTTGTTCAACCAGTGTGTCCTAATGAATTACATATAGAGACATAAACGGTATCTACTGGCCTTCCTCCTATCATGTTACTCGTCTGATTCTCATTATTGCTGGACTATTTGCATTTGTAAACACAGAAACAAATGAATTTGTTATGAAGGGACTGGATTTAGGGAACAACCTATTTTAAATTACAATAAGCTCAAAAGGGCCAATTAGAGCACTTTTAAAAACACTTTCAGGGTTGCATAAGTCACCCCAGTTTTGGCTGACATCTAACAGAGATTTCATGCAACTTCAGCTTCTAGACTGAAAAACATCTTTAGAGTCGATTAGCATCAGATTTTGACAAGCAAGACACACGGAAACAAGAAGTCCGGGTCACTTTAAAGTATTTTTTGCAGTGTTTAATGTCTGTTTGTTAAACTGCAGACTCAAACAAACGATCAAATCCACTATTTCTGGCCAGAATGACCACTAGTTTTTCTTTGTTTTTTACGAAAGCATGTACATGTTCATAATATTTAAAATAAAATCATAGTATCTGATGTGTAAACTACTCGTCTAAGTTGTGTGGTTGAACACCATCTCAGGTGGATGAACTTCTGGTTATTCATTCTTATGTAATATTTGTGGATACTGTCTGAAGCACAATGTGATGATTCATGCTTTTGCTTAAACTATTTCTGACAGGTTCTGTCAAAGATTATGAATGTATGCAGCGATTATGTTTTGCTGATTTAAGTCAATCGTCTTAAACAACCTGCTCAGGTTAATGTAAACAAAGAGGTTACATCATTTCTCTCATTGGTATCCTTGAAGTTACCATGTTTACAGGCGTTACCTGTTTTACATCAGCATGACAACGAAGTTTAAAGATATCAAAACTTTAAATGTTTTTGTAAGAAATCTCTCACCAACTCACTAATCTCTCACTCAAATGCTCACCAAAATGCTTTATTTGACCAAAAATACAGTCGGAGCCGTAATTTAAAATATAAAATACAATTTAAAATGTATTTTAATCCTGTGATGGCAAAGCTGTATTTTCAGCATCAGTACTCCAGATCAGAAATCATTTTAATATGCTAATTTGGTGCACAAATTCTTATGATCAGTGTTGAAAACAGTTGAGCTGCTTCATATTTTTGTGAAAACTTTAAACACACAATGTATATTATAACAATTAAATGTAAAAAGCCTTGAAGTTGTATGATGTATGGTTTGTTAGGATATGACAATATCTGGCTGAGATGCAACTATTTGAAAATCTGGAATCTGAGGGTGCAAAAAAATCTAAATATTGAGAAAATCTCCTTTAAAATTTGTCCAAATGAAGTCCTTAGCAATGTATATTACTACTAGTAATACTTGTTTATATATATTTACAGCAGGAAATTTAGAAAATATCTTCATGGAGCATGATCTTAATATCCTAATGATTTTTAGCATGAAAGTAAAATGGATCATTTTGACCCACACAATGTATTGTTGGCTATCGCCACAGATACACCAGTGAGACGCAGGACTGCTGAAGAGCTCCAGGGGTAAAAATCGTCTGTAATTTAACTTCTAGGCTCAATTTTACTTTAATTGTAAATGCCTTAATGTAACCCTTTTACCTTCACTTTATAAAATTCTACAATTATTTGCTGCGGAAATAAACATTATGCCATAAAAACTGTTTATGTGAGATTAATGAGATTAATTTTGAACTGTTACCTAAAATATAAACAAACTAAACAGTAAAATTGAATTACAAAATCTTGTCTTTATAAATGTGATCTACCTAAATGTTTTTAGAGTATGCCATTTAACACATTTGAAATATGAGCAAAAACCTGCATATCAAAGCAAGACGGAATGGTCAGACTATCACAAATCCGTGGCATGAGATGTTTTGGGGGCTAAATAAAGCATGTGGAAAGAGATGTGAGGCTGTTCTCCTGGCCGGACTGGTGTGACAGCTCTGATTTGAAGCTCTGACTTTTTCCATCTCTCCTGCGTCCTGAGGGCTCAGTTTGTCATGGCTTGTGCACGGCTTGGAGTTTACTGAAGCTCTGACTGAGCGACTGCTTTACTATGAGACCAGCTTTCTTCCTCATGAGCCTTCGGGCACATCTTCCCAAAAGTATGTGAGACACTAAACTTTCCCTAGTCAGTGAGAATCAGCAAACACCAAATCCTGCCATACAGCATTTAGCCTGTCAAACAGGCAGTGCTTTAAATGACATATTGTGAAAAAAGTTGTATTTGCAGAGAGAATCTTTGCCCTTTGGTCATGAAATAAGTAGACTCACAGCTGTGACAGCTGCAGAGGTGGCAGTAGGGTCAGCCAAAACACGCTTGTTCAAAAGACAAGTGTTTACACAGAACGACTCGACTAGTAATACAAAAATAAGAGCAATACTTTGTTCTAGAGTACACTTCAATGCTAATGCTACAAAGCTAAAAGTGAAGAAACACAAATAGCATAATTATGAAAAGAAGGTGGTTGAGGAATACAGTCTTGACATGAAATAATATGTTTCTGGCTAGAAGAGAAAACGATTTAATGCACAGGTAGTTCCAGTCAGTTTAATCACTGTTCTACATTAATGCACTGCTTTCAGTGAAGCGCACACACACACACACACACGCACGCGCACACACACATACACATCACTTCCAAACCGAAACCACACAGAAACATATCAACGCTGTCCTGCGTCTTTTATTAATAAAACAGCCTCTCTACTGAATCGCCACATTATATTTCACAGTAACCAAGTGGGAACATCTTTGTTTTTTGAAAATAATAAAACTTACAACTTCATTGTTAGTAGCGACACTGCAGAGACACAGGTAATTCACACACATAAACGACCATGAACCACAAAACCATGGGGGTCAGTTTTTAAAATTTAGATTTATACATAATCCAAACGCTAAATAAATAAGCTTTCCATTGATGTATGGTTTGTTATGATAGGAGAATATTTGGAGATGCGGCTATTTGAAAATCTGGAATCCGAGGGTGCTAAAAAAAATCTAAATATTGATAAAATCTCCTTTAAAGTTGTCCAAATTAAGTCCTTAGCAATGCATATTACTACTAATAATACATTTTTATATAATGACGGTAGGAAATTTACAAAATATCTTCATGGAGCATGATCTTTATATCCTAATGATTTTTGGCATAAAAGAAAAATGGATCATTTTGACCCGTACAATGTATTGTTGGCTATCGCCACAGATATACCCGTGAGGCGCAGGACTGGTGAACTGGCTATTACTGGGCTATTATGCTATATGCATCTTTACAAAAAGAACAAGCAGGACAAAATACTGAAGCATAGCAATAGGCAAACAGGCAGATGGCCATGGTATAAGTGAGATAATCCATGGTTTGCCGTGCATTAAACAATCTGAACGCACTCCACAGAGGTACCTTCAATTCATGCACCGTCATGCTTCATGTTGGGTGGTTATTTGCCTTTGTTGTGCATTCAAAAACTTTAAAGGTGCTGTATGTAAGTTTTTGACTTTACTAAAGCATAAAAATACCATAATATGTTTGCTGATATTTAGGAAACTGAGTTCACAATGCTGAGTTCACATACTCATCTCTCTGAAAAACAATGCTACAGCCAGTTATTCTCCTTTGAAATGTGTGTTCCGTGTCAGAAAGTCTGATTTGTTGGGTCTGTGTGATAATGCACGTTGACCGTTTACCCATTAGTATTTCAACACCACAGGTTGCTGTTGTCGGAAAACATAACGCATTGCAACAGCCATGGAAGCCAGCGAACAAACTGGGTCAGAGAACGCAGATTTTACCCGACCCAAAGCCTCGGAGACCATTTAAATATCTCAATGAACAAGAGCATATTAAAACACAGATAAATCAACTCATCAACATGCAGTGTGGCTTTCATCGTTAATTGCGTGAGCCCGCGTGAGTGTCGAGTCTGAGGAGGAGGGGGCGGGGTAAACAACGATCTCCAATATTTTGAATTTGGACTGCAGTACCCATTTTGACCACTAGCCGTCAATCCGTCAATGATTTTTTCCCAAACCAATTAGGCACAAACTTTAAGCCACAGTGGATTTCACACGGAATTCATGGGTTCAATTTACAGTTCATAATTCTGTTGTTATCTATCAGGATGTGCTATCAAGGTTTTAGCATTGTGTAGGAAATCAGCAATGTAATGTAAGTAATGTAAAGAAACAATGTAGCCTAACCCCATCTGATAAACGTGGTTTAATAAATGCATAAAGAGAGCAATATATGCAGCATCAGCATAGTCGACTCAAATGTTGTGGGCGGGGCTAAGATCGGCTGGCATCCAGGCTAACAATGTGTCCCTGCCATTGAAGGAATTTTCCAGCAATCCATGTCATTTTGGTGGTTCGATATTATGCACATTTTGAAATACAAAAAGAACCAGTAGAAGAAGAAGAAAAACGACTGAAGCATAGCAATAGGCATACTCTAACGTTACATGTACTTACTAAAGTAATTAAAACAGTAAATTAGGGGTGCCCCGACTAAGGATTTACACATTCAAATCAGAATTGTCAAATCTTTCTAAGGTCGACTGTTAGTCGAATCATCAGTGTGATCACGACACTAGTCAGCAGAAGGGTAAAGCTATTTTTATTTTCCTTTACACACTGACGGCACACAGCAACAACTTTTAATAAAGCGACCAAAACTGCCTGCCAACTGACAGACGAACTGATAATGGCTATCTTATTTAGGTTTAAATAAAAGGTAATATGGTGGATAAACATTCATAAAACATTTTCTCATAACATTTTAAAGCCGCGATCGAAATACAGAATATCACACAAATATATTAAAGAACATTTTGAGTGCGTTTACATGCAAGTTCTTAAGCTGATTGTCCACACCGGACGTAAAGCTCAGCGCCGCGTCTCAGGTATCTCTCATCGGAGGAAAATATAATATAAATTAAATATAAAACTTTGAAATGGAGCTCTGTGGCGAGGCAGGATTTTAAACAACTTCCCAAATCGCCGCGTACAGGCGCCAAAAGCTGCTGCCGGTCTGTACACACATTGAAAATGTGTTTGAATTTTAAAGGCGCAGCGCGTCCGATTGCGGTCATAACACCCCTGAAGATTTGACTGTGAGATTGGTGGTCGAATCCGGCTTCGCATATCGATGCATCGATTCTTCGACTATTCGAGGTCTCCCCTACAGTAAATATTGTAAATATGCATAATAGTAAATTATGCATATTTACAAGTAACTAACTACTAACCCAAAGAGTAATCAAAATATATATTGGTTTGGCAATAAAATAAGAATGGGAAAACTAAAGGAAAATAAAAAATGAAGGAAACAAATGGCTTTGAGAAATAAAGAGAGTCAGGCAAGGCAAAAGATGACAGTGAGATTAGTTACAAAAAAGTGAGATTTGGCTGAGGAAAGCACTCATGACTGAGTGAGGGTCACTAACGCTGGCAGCTATGGCAGCTGTTCAGACAGACAGACAACCTTCACCTAGACTAAAGGTCACATGGGCAAAATCACAAGCCTTGTGGGAAAATAAAGCTGTAGGTGTTTCTCAATGTCAAGGATGCTTCCTAGCAGAGGCTAGGCGAGGCTCCTTCTTTAGCATTCGGAGAACACGTAAATGGAACAGGCTAGCAAGTGCACGTCATTGCGTCATTACGTTAGTGAAAAGGTCAGATTTCGGTATGAATGCCTCTGTTTGTTCCTTGGTCCCTGTTAAAAAAGACGAGAAAGCTATTAATAAAGCTGTGAATGGTATAATATTAATGTTAAATTAATTTGTCCAACTTAACTAGTTATTTATAAAAGAAATGCTGGTGACGGCAACCAAGCTAATTGTTAAATGGCCATCAATAACGTAATTTGTATATTTGTATGATTTTTAATATCAATACGGTATAATATTTTATGTTTTTTTTTATGTTTAATTATGTGTGTGCGGGCAGTTACCCACGTTACTTTCGTTTAGTTTATTATTTATTAAAGTTGTTGAACGTTTGCCGGTTCCCGCCTCCTTCTCATCTACGAACCCCGTTACAAGCATATTGCCCCGTTAACGCTCCGACTCCGCCATCGTCTTACATTTTGAAGATAGCCAAGCTGCGCACATAGGATTGTGGGTGATTTGAGCGCGCGAAGGCTACTCATAGGCATCCTTTTCTGTATATGGCATATTTTTCGAACGAAGGACTAATTCCTTGGTTGAAATTGTGAGGATCCTCGACATTGGAACAGTCCTTCGACGGATGGAATCAAGCTGCCTTCTGAAATGAGACACAAGGCGTTTCTCAATGTCAAGGAAGGATCCTCGGAAGCCAGAATTTCAGTCCATTTCAGACGGCAGCGTCCTCCGGAGGCCGCATTTGAAGGCTGCATATGTCATAAGACTGTCTCATTTCAAAAAAGTGAGTAAGACACTGCAAATGCGGCCTTCGAATGCGTCCTTCTTTCACAGGAATGAGGTGTAGCCTTCGCTGCTGCAGATAACCCACAATTCTTTGCGTCGCCATTAACAATCGTCAGATTTTTTTTTATATTATATGATGTGGTGTTTAAATGTAATTTGTTTACAGCTTGTTTTTGTTTTTTTAAGCTGTATTAGGCTACCTGAAACAGATAGTTGTGGTTAACAGGATTACAAGTGTTTAATGCTTTTTAAACGTTTAGAACATTGCTGTCAAGAGAAGAACCCTTTCATAGGCATTTTCAAGTTATGAATAAGTTTCATTCATATAATTGGCGTGAGAGCGCAACGAGGCTGAATTTGTTGGCATAGCAACGTGATACTTCCTGTCTGTGTGTCCTATGAAGGACGTCTCGTTTAATTCTGACTGAACGGAGGACGCAGCCTTCGATATTTAACAAAATGAGAGACAGCTTAAATAAAGCTAAAGTTTTGAAAAGAGTTGAAAAACAAAAAGGTGTAAAGAGATTCAGTTCTATGGTATTTAAAATCATCACATGAAGGGAGAGAGAAATGAAGAGAGAGAGAGAGAGAGCGAGAGAGAGAGAGAGAGAGAGAGCGAGAGAGAGAGAGAGCAAGAGAGAGAGAGTGAGTGAGTGAGTGAGTGAGTGAGTGAGTGAGTGAGTGAGTGAGTGAGCGAGCGACAGAGAAAAAAAGAGCGAGAGAGCACGAGCGAGAGCAAAAGAGCGCGAGCACGAGTGAGAGAGCGAGTGAGTGAGTGAGTGAGTGAGTGTGTGTATGAGTGAGTGAGTGAGTGAGTGAGTGAGTGAGTGAGTGAGTGAGTGAGTGAGTGAGTGAGTGAGTGAGTGAGTGAGTGAGTGAGTGAGTGAGTGAGTGAGTGAGTGAGTGAACGAGCGAGCGAGCGAGCGACAGAGAAAAAAAGAGAGAGAGAGCACGAGCGAGAGCAAGAGAGCGCGAGCGAGAGAGTGAGAGAGAGAGAGCGAGAGAGAGAGAAAAAAAGAGAGAGAGAGCACGAGCGAGAGCAAGAGAGCGCGAGCGCGAGCGAGAGAGTGAGAGAGAGAGAGCAAGAGAGAGAGAGCGAGAGCGAGAGAGAGAGAAAGAGAGAGAGAGAGAGAGAGAGAGAGAGAGAGCAGCTGGAAGCCCAGGAGCGCAGTGAGTGTTAGACAGGAGAGACCACTGCCTCCGAGCACACATATGCTCCTGACTACTCTTTTCCCCTCTCTCTTCTTTCTTTCTTTCTCTCTACAGTGGAGGTGTGAACTTTGCACAAAATATCAGATGTTTTTGTACTGAAGCACAAGACGATCGTTTGATAATTTTAAAATCAAGCTGAACAACTTTAACATCAGGTTCTTGACAAACTACCGGGGGAAAAAAGTTAAAATATTGCAATTATGCATAATTTTTTTTCAAGTAAACTTCAGATACACTGCTATCCTAATAATGTTTGTGATAAAAAAATATTTTTTTTACTAATTTAGAAAAATGCAAAACAGAAACATCACTGTTGTCTCATATTGGACCCACTGTACTTACTTATGTACACACATTAAAACACACACGCTCCGTCTCAATCTCCGTCAGTGAAAATAAATCAGCGTTGGTGATAAATGATCCTTGCCGTACAATAAAGCACCAGGTCCTGATGGATTCCCTGCTGAATTCTACCAACACTTTAGGTTAATTTTAATCACCAACTCTTCATCCCAATGATAAGTGAATCAAAACAACTCCCAGCTAACATGAACACGATTCACTCCTTCTTAAACCCAATAAACACCCAACATTACCATCAAGTTATCAACCCATTTCTCGAATTAACGTAGAAAGCGCATCACTGGTGTATAGAGTAGAAAAAGTCATGCCATCTATAATCCATCCAAATCGCTTTCATTAAAGGCAGACTTGCATCCACCAACACATGCAGACCTTTTAACTTAATGTATTACTCCTCAATTTAAAAAAAGCAGAAAGCAGAGTTACTTTCGATACATAAAAAGCTTTTGATATGTTAACTGGAAATTCCAGGTTTCCACATTAGAGAGGTTTGGTTTTGGGAAGTCATTTATTTACTAGATCAAAATTCTCTATATAACACCTTCAGCCACTGTCATCTAGGGTTGGGTACCCAACGGTTCCTTTTTTCTGTACTTTAGGGATGTTTACCTCAATAACTGTAAAGAAACTTATAGTAAGATCATGTATAGAAGTGGTATTATGCCCGAGCTGCCTTGGTCTCTGTCTGCCTTTATCTGTGATGTGTGTTTACTGTAATATTTACCAGTAAATAATAGACTACTAGCTACTTGATTAATTAATAAAAACTACCATTTAAAAAAGAAGAAAAAATCTATTTATGAAAAGATTTCCCACAAATTCTGCGCTGTGTATTTTCTGGTAATCAAATAAGACAAAACATGAATTGAATTTATCTTTTAATTTAATTAAACCTTTTTGTCACACAGTGCTGCACAACTGAGCTTTATACTGTTAAAATGAAAACAGGGAAGAAGAAAAACCTGTTAGATAATTTATTCTTATTATATAAGTGTTTATATTTGTATTACAACATTGAGACGAATCTGAAGTGTACTGTACAACAGTGATATATTTGTCAAGTTAAACCAAATTTTTATTTTGACGGGTTGCCGTGAAGAGCTTTGAGTTTCTGTGTGTTTATGATATGACGACAGTTTTCCTCAAATGAAACGTAAAATGCTCATGAAGTGACTCTGAGAGCGGCTCTGGAGATGAAGTTCATCCGTTCATGTCCTCTATAAGATGAAAACACACCACAGTCACGTGTGATTCAGTGTGTATGTGTGTGTGTGTGTGTCCCTTACATCTATGCCATTAAATCGCACAGAGACATGCAGGAGGACATACAGGATTTGTCTTTAAATAGTCTTTTTGTGGTGTAATATTCACAGACCCTAGCCTATATCACCAGATGCATATAGAAATTTGGCTGATTGATTTAATGTGAATCGGTAGCTACTCATTAAACCAATATAATTCGGAGTTCGGGTACCCAACCCTACTGTCATCACCAATGGACTAACATCACATATCATCACACTGGGACTAGACAAGAATGCCCACTCTCTCCTTCACTATTACAGCCGTTAGCAGCAGCCATCCGCCAAAATTAAGCTACATTAAAGGAATTCAAACATTAAACATACACCCCAAAATCAGCCTTTACACTGATGATTTATTACTGCATCTACAAGATCGATTACAATCATGGATTCATTCTCTAATATTTCTGAATACTTGTGTCTTTCAATGTATTTCATTGCATTCCAACAGCTTGGATGGGACATCCCAGAGAGCACCTATCCCTCTATGCACCAATCACATCACATTCATTAATGTTTCCCCCAGACTGTCAGAGTTTGGACTTATTTTTACTCCATTACTCAAAACAACAGACGATGATCTTCAACGCCGGATGAAGATTATGGCCAGAATTAAACTAATTATTCTCAATAATTCCAACACATCCCGCCCTCACCTTGTTTAAATTTCTAGACTCAATCACTACCAAAAACAAATTAAGACCCCAAGAATTCAATTGACTACCCTGCAGGTGCTGTCCCAAATGACACACTTCATGTGCACTTTCGGTGTAGTGGCCTTACAATGGCAGCTGCGACCGTAGGGTGTCCTATTCGTCATTTAAGCTTAAAGAAGGGACCTCATGAGCGCCACCTTTGCGCCCTCGATGCGCACTTCAGCTGAGCCCACAAGTTGATGAGCTACACAGAGGACTTCCACCCGGCAGTCAAAGCGCCATTACGTCGTGAAAGTGCGGACTCAGAGGAAGACTGTGAGGGTTTAGGGTGCTATTATAATAACATACCAACATTTTCCCACTTGGTCCATTGGGAGTAAATGTTTTTTGGAATATTTACAAATCAATTTATCTATTCAGTTAAATATCGATAGCTGAACAATTAACCTATACCTTTCCCCTTCAATCTGAGAGCTGATATATCCTCCTAAAATAACTACTATAATAACCAAATTAGACAAAATAATTTCAAAATCAGACAACAACAAGCTTACCAAATACTGAATGGGAATCAGACTTATCCATTACTTCCGATGCCGCTTTCTGGAGACAAATCTGCAAAAATATCTACTTCATGACAAAAAATACCAACCTGCAACTCGTGCAGTATAGGGTACTTCATAGTAGGGTTGTGCCGATAGACGATAGTATCGTGCATCGACGATAGTCAGAGAGATCGCCGAAAGCTGAAGCTGTTGGCGATTTCAAGGCGACATTTAGCTCGCTCCCCATGAATATAATTTTTTTTTTTTAAATCATTATTAAATGAAAATATTATGATCATAGTTATTATTATTATCATCATCATTACATTAATTGTACTTATTCTGCTTAGCCTTACTATTCACATCAACATCAAAGCGCGTGGTGTTGCACTCACAGGCTATGTGCCGCATATACTGCGAGTGCAACACCACACGCTTTTAAAATGTAAAAATGAGTTACTCTTCAGTGAAAAATTTTTTTTTAAAGACTAAAAAACTACGTCGTTTCAGAATTTAATTGCAAGGTGATCAACCTAGCCCTATATTCACAAATTCACATAAGCCACGGCGAAAACGGCATCATCATCATCAGGCTAAAGCATTTTTTTTTTCATAAATGTACATTTATTTTATACTTATAATAATACAATAACAAATTGCTATATTATAATTATAGGCTATAGCCTATAAATTTGAACAGACCCCGACGCGATAAGATCGTGTATCGGCGATCTCACAGGCTGACGATAAGACGATTGGAAAATTAGGCATATCGCCCAACACTACTTCATTGATTCCACCAAACTGGACGAAAACGGTTTAAAATAGGATTTACTTCAGAAATCTGCTCACATTGCACATAAAATAACCCCGATACTAGGGCTGTGCAATATACCGAAATTATCGAAATTTCGCAAATGTCCATCTCGCAATATGCATATCGCAACGGCACGCAATATCTGAATGATTTTAAAGGCTTACTTCACCACTTTTTCATATTTAACTATGATATTCCCTTAACTAAGACGGGTTGATACACACCTCTCTCGTCTCAGCGTGTGCTCTTAATCTCTCTGACGCGCGGTGACGATCTGATAGCATTTAGCTTAGCCCACTAAGCCCAGTTCATTCACTATGGTACCAAACAGAGATCAAGTTAGAAGCGACCAAACACCTCCACGTGTTCCCTATTTAAATACAGTTACACCAATAGTTGAACGATCAAATATGGTGACATAAAATAAAACGTGGCGCTTTAAGCAGATTAAAAAGGAGAACTATAATGTGTGGCGCAATAGCACTTCTGAGAGTACTTCGACTCAGCGCAGTAAAAAGTCCCGGCTGAAAAATCCTCCCTCACATCTCATTTTCATCAATAGGGGGAGAGGGGGAGATGTGAGGGAGGATTTTTCAGCCGGGACATTTTACTGCGGCGAGTTATGAATCCGCTGACCCTTGTCTGAAACAACCTCAACAGTACACCTCCATCAACATCCACACATGATGGGAGGTTGGTTAAGAAGAGGTACAACGACAAGCTTCGGGACCTCAGTTGGCCGTGCCATCCCAGTCCCTGTCCGGTGCGGTTGGGATTAGTTGTGGTGTGGGGCTTGTGCCTTCCCGCACTCTTTCGCAATTTTTTAATGCATCACATATTAACTGAGATACATACACATCTATTAAGAAGGTTAAACAAGGAATGCACCAGAAAAAAAAAGTTGTTGCGTGGGTGTGGTGTCCCGGGCTTTTCATTAGACATTGGTTGACACGCATACACATCTATTACGAGTTTATCAATGAACACACAAAAAACAAAACAGAAAACAAAACCAGGGGAATAATTTATGCCATGGACATGGACGGATCTTAAAATAACTGTCTTATAATCATTTTATATTATTACTACTACTATTATTATTAGTCCTTATCCTCTAACCTCTCCCTCATTCCTGATGAAATTAGTTTATCATTATTATTATTTTTGTCACTATTATTTGTTGTACTATTATGTCATGTCTCTTATAAATTTCTAGATATTACTTTGTTTATTTACTTCCACACACACACCCAGATACACACACACACCCACACGCACGCACACACATTATCAGAATAGACGTGATGTTGACTTACCGGTACGTTTGTTTGTCTTGTTCATTTTATATTTAAATCACATGTAAATGCGTCACAATCTTTGTTTGCATAATAAATAAATAAAAAACTGTTACTAAACTTACTTACTCTCCTCAAGCATTATAAAGTCATTATTTGTTGCTCTTTGGGACATTGCGTGAAACCAATCACTAGACGCAGCATCTCTTCAACAGTAAGATAAATGATTGAGTGTTGCAATCAAAACGCACAGCATAATAAATCCCTCTGAAGACATTTTGACCCAGTAAGTTACTCAGATGAAATTACTGCCTCATATTATCTCAATTATTAGTCAAGCATGCTCTACTCTAACAGATAGCTTTAGACAATACTCCAGGATCCAGCAGAATTCGCTATACCACAGAGCTAATATAGGAGCTCCATAGAGCCCAAGCTGTCAAACAACACAGAGCTGAATCTACAGCAGAGCACTAATCAGAGGACACGGCATAGCTGGGATTGGACAATGCTGGTCATTTTGACATACCAAGAAATTTGGAACAGTGCGATTGAAAATGATCAGCAATGAATGGAGCCAAGTTTTAGCATTGAGAACTTTTATCAGTAACGGCACAAAAAAATACAGTTATATTTGTGTAATGCAGGACATTTCTTGGTCCAAAAACATTGGTAAAAATGTTATATATATGTATACGAAGAAAGCAGTTGAATACATAAGGTGGTCTGGTGAAAGCTTAATGTTTTCTGTTGTCAAATATGGATATTTTTGTGTGGAGCACTTTTATATTGGATGGATGCACTTTTTTGGGCTTCAAATATTGGCCTCCCATTCACTGCCATTATAAAGCTTGGAAGAGCCAGGACATTTTTTAACATAACTCTGATTGTATTCGTCTGAAAGAAGAATGTCATATACACCTAGATGAGTTGATGGTGAGTCATGGGGAAATTTGTATTTTTGGGTAAACTATCCCTTTAATCTTAAACTTAATCATGTGTAAACTTTCTTACACTAGTCAAAGTAAAGCATTCAGGTTTGATAATTTTGGCTATGTAGATTTACTCAAGTTTTAAAATTGAAAAGTACACTTTATAGACTTTTTTGTGCAATGTGCAAATGGAAAAATATCAAGCAAACAGGCAAATCAGAAATAGACAATTATCCCAGAAGAAAACACTTTCCAAAAAATGCAATTTAATTCTAGGTTTTGCAAATTTTAAAGCTTAAACTGGGAAATTATGATACACAAGTGACTGGAAAACGATGATTTCCCCACCATATACACAAGTGACTGAGTACACATGAGGGGTTAGGAGGCTGGAGGCTGGAGGCTGAAGCTCTGGCAGATGCACCTGCTCCGCTGTGTGTGTGTGTGTGTGTGTGTGTGTAATCAGTGAGCTCTACAGCTGGACACCTGAGTCTGCGGAGCCTCTAAGGGTCCTGGCACTGCTAGAAACCATCAAATAAATCAGTACACCTCATCAAACCCTCTTTTGCGGTCTTTACATGTGTCAAATGTTATGGGGAATCAAAAATTACTTAAGTGAGATATGTTACAGATTAGGTGGACTTAAAGAAAAGAAAAAAAAAAACATCCTCTTAAAAGTGACCACACTCTTTATCTTACCGTTTTCCTTATTTTGTCTGATACTTAAAAATGTATAATTAACCCGGCTGTTGCTATGTTTCTTTAAGCCTTCTATATGAAGAATAATGATGGCCATTGTCTGTAATAGGGCAGGTCTAGTTTGTTACATAATGAATTGGCACTGATATGATTATGTCCTCATAGTACTAATAATGTCACAGCCATTAAGATTTCTAAGTGGTTTGTGCTGTATATGTTAAGTTTAAAGGCTTTTAACGGCTGTGCAGATTAAATAAAGACAAAAAAAGCACCAACAGCTGTGGTTCACCCACTTGATTAGGTCAGGTGACCATTGCTCCTGAGGTCTCATCCCCGATGTCAAAGATCACGGTCATGACTCAAGGCAAGACCAGAATTGGACATTGTGTCCAAATGGCCACTATAAATGCTTCTCGGTACTAATTAAACAATGAAAGAGAATTTGCTCACTAAAAACTGTTCACAAATATAACTTCATGACAATGCAATTTAAGACTGAACATTTCCCCGAACTTGAGATATATGATAGAAACGGTTTTAATTAGCATTCATATCAAGATTAAACAAGATGACGATAAATGGATTTTGCATTATTCCAAAACCTGTCAAATAATGACGTCTATTAATTAACAAAAATTAAATAAAGCTTTATCTTTGTTACTTACAGCAAGTAACCTGATTTTGTCTCATCAGTTTTTATTTAGTCACTTTATCCGAATTCACACAGAACGGCGGAAGGGAAACAAATGCAATAGTAAGGATGCAACCAAAAGTGGCACTGCAACAAATCTCTGAGGCACAAAGTACCTTATCGGATATCCATACGTTTTATTTCCAATAAATCTTCCCTATGATTGTTTAAGTGACAAGTGCCTTGGTGAGTAAAAAAAGGAGGTGAAGGAAGACAGAAAAAGGAAGAGAAATATGGGCCAGCCCTCCTTTCAGCCTGGACACTTTCCTCCTTCCTTCTGTCTCTCAAACACTGCTCTCCTGCCCACTTCCTTGGAAACTTTATCACATACCCTTCCACCAGCGTCGCCAGAACTTCCCACTGCAATTTGTTATAAAAACTTTTCAGTTGGCCCACACGTGGTCTGGTTTTTAAAGAGCTGCAGTCCCTTTCTCACGTGGTCTGCGGGCTATTGAGTCGTCACAGGCCCCCTGAATGATGGCCGAAAAATAAGGCACCGCAGACAATGCTTGGTCTTGATTAATTCAGTTCTTTCAGGACCCTGCACCGTCGTCCGGGCAGCTTCGTACAATTGCCGCTTTGATGCGTCGGGTAACGTGCTCGCTCACACTCGCTCAACATTTTCAAATTTCCCTCTCGGCAGATCTGTAGAAAACCAAAACAGCACAAATATGACCAAAAAACACACAACTGACCTGATCAGCCATACAAGCTACGCCGCTGTTGGACTCCGACATGATTCGATAGTGCCCCGTAGTTCTCTCGTCTTAACTCTCGAGTACTTCATTCACACCTCTCCGTTTGCTTCCGCAGAGAGAGAGAGAGAAAGAGAGAGAGAGGGAGAGGGAGGGGGGGCAGCCTCCTTTTGGCCAGGCTTGATTAATGCCTGAATTATTTTCACCTCATTTCATCTGATGGAGTTCTGCTTCCTCTCCGCCTCTTTCAATCATTCGGCATGGAAGGTCCCCCTCCACCGCTGCCACTTTCTCGCTCACTCCCTCCGTTTCTCTCTCTCTCTCTCTCTCTCTCTCTCTCTCTCTCTCTCTCTCTCATCCTTACATCGTCCGCTGTACTGCAAGTTGGGCAAAGTACCCCCCTCCTCTTCCCCATTCTACAAAACAGAGAAGATCCACAGCTTTGCCTCTACCTCCACAATGAATGGAGTCGTTGTCATTCCAGCACTTTGGCTGCATACTGAGTGCTAGGAGCTGCTAGCTTAGCTGCCTGGAGTCACAGGCGCTGCCAAGCCTTTCAGCGGCTGGCCTGCACGATGAAAGACAAAAGTAAGGAGAGGTCCGCTTCCATGGGGCGCGCTACTCTCGCTGTCTCTGCATTTCTTCCACTTGTTCTTGAGGCAGCTGCACCCAGACCACCAACGCTCCCATTCAGCGACACTTGACTCTCAAATCCTCATCCCTTGACATTGCCAAATTCTCCTGTAAGGTCCTGCAAGAGGCCAGAAGAGGGATATAACCCTCCGTTTTTCTGTCGGTCAGGCCACGGCCTTTTAATTCATCTGTTCGCTGCACGTTACAAGATTTTCTCAGCAATAAACGGGCAAAAATCTATAGAGGATATTATGTGGCAGACTGTGAAAAGCTGCATTACAATTCACACTGAAAAAAAAAAAGCGTACAGACAAAAGAAAGCTCTCGGTGGCAGCTCTTGGCGATGGACCCAACTGAGCATCCTGTTATTGGTGTTAAAAGTTGACAGACTTCTGGCATTTTGCCTAATGAGCATTTGAACGAGATGTATAATGGTGGGGATGCAGTTGATGAGCAGACTTCAAGAGGACGGCACAGACATCTCTATCTGCTTCACAATGTGGAACGGACCACACATGATAACTGCATGCAGTACTGATGATTTAAAAGTGTTAATTTCCCCCATGCATTCATCCCGTAGTCCAGCTATCAAGGTATAGCTTTCCTTTTAAATACCAATTAAATGAGGACAAAAATACAGTAGAATTAAATAATATTTGGACACCTCAGTCACACTTAAAATGTCTGAATGCCATTAGAAACTAAATATCAAACCATGTGGCATCAGGAAACAAATGCTGCTAAAGCTTTTACTAATTACTTAATGACTTTAATCAATGGTGTCAGGGTGATTTTTAGTGGATGAATGAAGTCCGTTCTCCTCATGCAAAGTAACTATATATATTTTAAATAGTATATCTTTTTTCATAATTTTAGTTTGCAAAGTATGTTTGTGCTATATTTCTTTCAAATAAATGCCACTTAGTTAGCTATCGTTATATAATTGTAAATGGCATTCCTAATTTTGTAAGTGTGGCATTTTTTGGTATAAAGATAAGGAGAAAAACACCTTTTTTCTAACATCCTCCAGCCATCATAAAAAAGTAAATAGAATAAAATAATAGATATTATTAGAACTAGTTTACATACACAATCCTAAAAGTATGCGAGAATAAATGAAAAAATGAATGAAAAATAAATGAAAAAAACATTATGTTCATTATGCCTACGAGTTATTGATAATGCTCATCCAGCTGAGCTTCAACTACATCTGCTCTGGCTGTTTGACCCTTTGGGCACCGATAGCATCACATTGAGATGAGCATCTCTTTACACTTAACTACACAAAGTTCTTACACAACATAATTATACTGCAAAAACACCAGAGCCATGACCTAGCAGTTTTTTGAGGTTCAAATCTGTCTTGTCACAAACCTTTTCTCCCCAGTATTATTTCTGCTCCCGGTCTTCTTTCTCCATACAAACAGGCGGAAATCTGGTTTCATAAACACATCTATAATAATGATCTGAAGTCAAATTACAGTAGCCTATTTCAGAAATCAACAGCTAATGCTCTTTCAATTAATACACAACATCTTTTTTTTCCACACGAGTTTCAGCAAACACCCTTTAGGGTGAGGATGGTCTTGTCTGGTTCAAATCAACTTGTATCACAAACCTTTTCTCCACAGTATTATTTCTGCTCCCGGTCGTCTTTCTCTATGCAAACTGGCGGAAATCTGGCTTCATATACACATCTATAATAATGAAATTACAGTAGCCTATTTCAGAAATCAACAGCTAATTTGAGAGTGCCCTTTCAATTAATACGTGACAGCTTTTTTTTCCACATGAGTTTCAACAACAACAAGCAGCTGGCTGAGACTTTATGTATTTGTGACACCTAGCCTTTCACACAAACACACACGTATACACGCACATAGCTCCGGGCAGCTCCTTGTGTGTGTGCCACGAGCCCGGCTGTAAGGGAATCTGACACAGGCGGTCATTAGAGACTCCTCAGGGGCCCCAGCCAACCCCTATTAGTCAAGCAGCAGCACGGAGCCTCGCCTCCCATCACAAAAACACTCGCTTCTAATGAGGATATGTACTCCGCTATTTGCGCTGCCCCATATCAATAGCATAATAGCGAGTGATGAGAACAAGAGAAGGGCTGTGATTGAAATGAAATAAACACATCAAAACAAAACTCATTAGACGGATCCTAAACAAGTGTGCACACTTGGGAGTGGGGGAATACGATCACCTAATTAGACACTTTGCGCTCATTAAGGAATTTAAATTTCATAATAAAAACAAACCTAATCACAAACTAAGTCATACACATTTTCAGTAGCATTTTTTCCTCCTCAAGTAATTTTTATATAGCTAAAATTTGTGTTTGTGTGTTTCTAAGCTATACTTAGATGATACAATTATTCACAGAAGTTGGCTAAATATAAATAGGTGCGAATGAAGCATTCATTTATAAATAAACACACACACAAATACACATAGATCTATATACACGTACAAACACAAATATTATATATGTAGTAAGATTTTATTTTTATTTTTTATTTTGGTTTAAATTAATCACTTCATACAATACATTTATTGTATACATACATTTTACATTGTACTTACAATTTAATAATTACCTGCATGTAATTACAACTGCAATGAATTTTCTGTAGTTACATTTATAATTACGCTTTGACACTTCCATTATACCGAACCCTACCCTTAAACTGACCCACACCACCACACCTGACCCTAACTTTACCCTTAAACTGACCCACACCACCGCACCTGACCCTAACTTTACCCTTAAACTGACCCACACCACCACACCTGACCCTAACTCTACCCTTAAACTGACCCACACCACCACACCTGACCCTAACTTTACCCTTAAACTGACCCACACCACCACACCTGTCCCTAACTTTACCCTTAAACTGACCCACACCACCACACCTGACCCTAACTCTACCCTTAAACTGACCCACACCACCACACCTGACCCTAACTTTACCCTTAAACTGACCCACACCACCACACCTGTCTCTAACTTTACCCTTAAACTGACCCACACCACCACACCTGACCCTAACTTTACCCTTAAACTAACCCACACCACCACACCTGACCCTAACTTTACCCTTAAACTAACCCACACCACCACACCTGACCCTAACTCTACCCTTAAACTGACCCACACCACCACACCTGACCCTAACTTTACCCTTAAACTGACCCACACCACCACACCTGTCTCTAACTTTACCCTTAAACTGACCCACACCACCACACCTGACCCTAACTTTACCCTTAAACTGACCCACACCACCACACCTGACCCTAACTTTACCCTTAAACTAACCCACACCACCACACCTGACCCTAACTTTACCCTTAAACTGACCCACACCACCACACCTGACCCTAACTTTACCCTTAAACTGACCCACACCACCACACCTGTCCCTAACTTTACCCTTAAACTGACCCACACCACCACACCTGACCCTAACTCTACCCTTAAACTGACCCACACCACCACACCTGACCCTAACTTTACCCTTAAACTGACCCACACCACCACACCTGTCTCTAACTTTACCCTTAAACTGACCCACACCACCACACCTGACCCTAACTTTACCCTTAAACTAACCCACACCACCACACCTGTCTCTAACTTTACCCTTAAACTGACCCACACCACCACACCTGTCCCTAACTTTACCCTTAAACTGACCCACACCACCACACCTGACCCTAACTTTACCCTTAAACTGACCCACACCACCACACCTGTCCCTAACTTTACCCTTAAACTGACCCACACCACCACACCTGACCCTAACTCTACCCTTAAACTGACCCACACCACCACACCTGACCCTAACTTTACCCTTAAACTGACCCACACCACCACACCTGACCCTAACTTTACCCTTAAACTGACCCACACCACCACACCTGTCCCTAACTTTACCCTTAAACTGACCCACACCACCACACCTGACCCTAACTTTACCCTTAAACTGACCCACACCACCACACCTGACCCTAACTTTACCCTTAAACTGACCCACACCACCACACCTGTTTCTAACTTTACCCTTAAACTGACCCACACCACCACACCTGTCTCTAACTTTACCCTTAAACTGACCCACACCACCACACCTGACCCTAACTTTACCCTTAAACTGACCCACACCACCACACCTGTCCCTAACTTTACCCTTAAACTGACCCACACCACCACACCTGACCCTAACTTTACCCTTAAACTGACCCACACCACCACACCTGACCCTAACTTTACCCTTAAACTGACCCACACCACCACACCTGACCCTAACTTTACCCTTAAACTGACCCACACCACCACACCTGACCCTAACTTTACCCTTAAACTGACCCACACCACCACACCTGACCCTAACTTTACCCTTAAACTGACCCACACTACCACACCTGACCCTAACTTTACCCTTAAACTGACCCACACCACCACACCTGACCCTAACTTTACCCTTAAACTGACCCACACCACCACACCTGACCCTAACTTTACCCTTAAACTGACCCACACCACCGCACCTGACCCTAACTTTACCCTTAAACTAACCCACACCACCACACCTGTCTCTAACTTTACCCTTAAACTGACCCACACCACCGCACCTGTCTCTAACTTTACCCTTAAACTGACCCACACCACCACACCTGTCTCTAACTTTACCCTTAAACTGACCCACACCACCGCACCTGTCTCTAACTTTACCCTTAAACTGACCCACACCACCGCACCTGACCCTAACTTTACCCTTAAACTAACCCACACCACCACACCTGTCTCTAACTTTACCCTTAAACTGACCCACACCACCACACCTGACCCTAACTTTACCCTTAAACTAACCCACACCACCACACCTGTCTCTAACTTTACCCTTAAACTGACCCACACCACCACACCTGACCCTAACTTTACCCTTAAACTGACCCACACCACCGCACCTGACCCTAACTTTACCCTTAAACTAACCCACACCACCACACCTGTCTCTAACTTTACCCTTAAACTGACCCACACCACCACACCTGTCCCTAACTTTACCCTTAAACTGACCCACACCACCACACCTGACCCTAACTTTACCCTTAAACTGACCCACAGCACCACACCTGTCCCTAACTTTACCCTTAAACTGACCCACACCACCACACCTGACCCTAACTCTACCCTTAAACTGACCCACACCACCACACCTGACCCTAACTTTACCCTTAAACTGACCCACACCACCACACCTGACCCTAACTTTACCCTTAAACTGACCCACACCACCACACCTGTCCCTAACTTTACCCTTAAACTGACCCACACCACCACACCTGACCCTAACTTTACCCTTAAACTGACCCACACCACCACACCTGACCCTAACTTTACCCTTAAACTGACCCACACCACCACACCTGTCTCTAACTTTACCCTTAAACTGACCCACACCACCACACCTGTCTCTAACTTTACCCTTAAACTGACCCACACCACCACACCTGACCCTAACTTTACCCTTAAACTGACCCACACCACCACACCTGTCCCTAACTTTACCCTTAAACTGACCCACACCACCACACCTGACCCTAACTTTACCCTTAAACTGACCCACACCACCACACCTGACCCTAACTTTACCCTTAAACTGACCCACACCACCACACCTGACCCTAACTTTACCCTTAAACTGACCCACACCACCACACCTGACCCTAACTTTACCCTTAAACTGACCCACACCACCACACCTGACCCTAACTTTACCCTTAAACTGACCCACACTACCACACCTGACCCTAACTTTACCCTTAAACTGACCCACACCACCACACCTGACCCTAACTTTACCCTTAAACTGACCCACACCACCACACCTGACCCTAACTTTACCCTTAAACTGACCCACACCACCGCACCTGACCCTAACTTTACCCTTAAACTAACCCACACCACCACACCTGTCTCTAACTTTACCCTTAAACTGACCCACACCACCGCACCTGTCTCTAACTTTACCCTTAAACTGACCCACACCACCACACCTGTCTCTAACTTTACCCTTAAACTGACCCACACCACCGCACCTGTCTCTAACTTTACCCTTAAACTGACCCACACCACCGCACCTGACCCTAACTTTACCCTTAAACTAACCCACACCACCACACCTGTCTCTAACTTTACCCTTAAACTGACCCACACCACCACACCTGACCCTAACTTTACCCTTAAACTAACCCACACCACCACACCTGTCTCTAACTTTACCCTTAAACTGACCCACACCACCACACCTGACCCTAACTTTACCCTTAAACTGACCCACACCACTGCACCTGACCCTAACTTTACCCTTAAACTAACCCACACCACCACACCTGTCTCTAACTTTACCCTTAAACTGACCCACACCACCACACCTGTCCCTAACTTTACCCTTAAACTAACCCACACCACCACACCTGTCTCTAACTTCACCCGTATCCCATCTCGATATCAGCGAAACGGTGTTGCAATACAATATGAACACAAAAAGTACATTATACTTATGTTTTGATGTAAGTACATAGCAGTTAAGGTCACCTAATATAAAGTGGGACCTATCATTTATTGGCATTATAAAATTATAAATCATTACTTTTATTTATAAAATGTTACCAATAAAATAATCTACATTACATGTTTGTGCATGTATTAAATTCAAATACTATTTACAGTACAGTAACTATAATAATCCTTCTGGAACTTGGGTTAAGTGCAGCACAATGAAGAAATAGCAGGATTTTGAGCTTAGTGACTGCAATTACTGGGTCGCCTCTACTTAGAACCTGCAATCTGTGAGTCAGCAAACACACTTCTTAATCATTAGGCTTCCAGCATAGCATGCTGTGCAGCGTTGTGTGTTCTGGCACTACAGTACTAAAGAGATAGACAGCCTAATATAGGAAAATGAATGGGTAATTCTTTCCTTTTTCATATAATGAAAGTGGAAGGAAATTTTTGCTTTTCAAAGTATAAAATTACAAAAAGCTCAACTTAGCTCAACTAAGATGGTATCAATTGTGAACAATGCTTTTCTTACATCTTGTTTCTTCTCTAAACATCTAAACATTCTTAAAACAAGAAGTATTTACTAGACAAGGAAGAGTAATTTTCTTGTTTTGGGAAAAAATAACTCAAAATTAAGAGAGTTTTTGCTTAAAATAAGCTAAATAATCTGCCACTGGGTTAAGAAGAATAATCTTAAAACAAGATTATTTTACTTACCCCACTTCCTTTTTTTTTGTTGCTATATAAATAAATGTTATGATGTGGTAAGCGGGCACGAATACAAAGGAGATTCAAAAACAAAACAAGCTTCATAAATGTGCCAAGCAGCGGGGCGAGGGACCGCGAGAGCGGGCCGGTGACGAGTGGTAATGAGTACCAGCTGCGCGACACACCGGTCTCGTCTCGCGGCCAAGTGACGGGAGCATAATAGGAGGAGAAAAGGCAGCGGAAGACGAGAGAGGACCAGGCCTGGATTTATGTTATGTTTTATTTGTTTTATGATGTGTGTGTGGGCAGTCGTCCGTGAGGGGCTGCCCGTGGTTTTACTTTCGTTTTGTTTTTTTATTTTGAAATTAAAGTTTGCTCCGGTTCACGCCTCCTTCCTTCCCATCTAAGAACCTTGTTACAATTAATAATCCAAATAGGGCTGCACGATATTGGGAAAAAAACTTACATTGCAATATTTTGTTTTTCTGCGATATATATGTTGCAATATAAAAGCAATTTCACCAGAAGATTTGAATAGCTCTATTTGAAAATGAATCATTATTCTAGAATAACTGGAGTGATTTTGTAGGGGAGTGAATCTGCATAGAAAATAATAAACAAATTACAAGCATAGATAAATACAATAGAAGATAACATTGAAATAAGCAGAGCTTTATGTATTCCAGGTAAATCTAACAGTATTCAGTACAGAAATTCAATAATCAAATGTAAAGCAACAATCGTCACTGTAAATAACATATTAATGATACATTTCGATTCATACATTTTATCTTTGTTAAAGCTACAAGTCATTTTCTCTTGTTCTCTTTTGATCCCCATTGGTGACACAAACGGCTGCGGGTTCATTAGACATTAGACTGCTGTCCCTTTAAGACGAATGCACAGACCAAATATAACGATACGCATCCGTTTACTTTCCTAACTGTTTACAACACATTACCAACTGTGTTTACGAGGACTTGACTTAATTTTGCGAGCACGTCCATTTAAGCTCAAAGGAAAATGGTAATGCCTGTACGTGTGCGCAAATAAAATGCCTGGCTCGACTTAAAAACACATGATAAACTTTCAATCTTGGATGGTTAAACGTTGCAATTAATCCATGACTGGGAGCAGTTGACCCGTACGGATCACGGATCAATTCCCAATACTTGACATCGCACATCCTACAACGTGACTATCGCAGATGCGCACATCGCAATATCGATGCCAAAACGATATGTGCAGCCCTAAATCCAAACACTTTAAAAGTGAAAGTTCACACAAAAATGAAAATTCTGTCATAAATTCCTCTCCCTCATGTCGTTCCAAAGCAGTAAGACCTCCGCTCGTCTTCAGAACACAAATGAAGATATTTCTGATGAAATCCGAGAGCTGTCTGACCCCTCCATAGACAACAGTTAAATGAATACTTTCAAGGCCCAGAAAGACAATATTTCAAATAGTCCATGTGACTCCAGTGGTACAACCTTAATCAATGTTATGAAGCGACAGGAATACTTTTTGAGCGCAAAAACAAACAAAAATAGCGACTTTTTGCAACAATTTTGTTCTGGTTTCCCAGTCTCCAAGCTGTAATGAATCCGTTCATGTGAACAGCATCGCCCGCCGTAGATCTTGAGCGCCAGAACAGAATTGTGTTTGTTTTGAACATTATTTGTGTTTGTTTTGCATTCTTCATTTTCATTCCAAAGATGAACGATGGTCTTGTGGGTTTGGAATGGCTTAAGTGTAAGGAATTAATGACAGAAGTTTGATTAAGGACAGAATCCTCTGTAAAGGTTTGGATTTAGGACTTTAAATAAACATGGAGGAAACCACAATGCATTAACAAGAACTGACAAAGATAGACTGAAACACAGGGCTATAAAAACAGGGGTAGAACAAAGGAAAGTAAACTAGACATATGTGAACCTAACACGCAAGTACAGAGAGAAACGAGGACAAATTCAGTAACCAACGTAACCGAGAAATGAGCTGAGAAACAGGAACCAGAGGAAACAGAACAATGTCAAGGTAAAGGTCCAGATAACAGGAGATAAACCTGACAATAAGCTTGTTGGGCTATTGATTATATAAGAATTAGTTCCAATCCTCGAATCTGACTGGACAAGAGGCTTTCTAAGATACATTTTCCCAGTATAAGCACTGTCTCAGTCAATTGCTCGCTCTCACTCGCTGTTCACTTAGGCTTGTTAAGTGCAAATCTACAGAGCCTCAGTACAAATCACAATGAAACACAGAGTATAATAAATAAAAATTATATATATATATATATATATATATATATATATATATATATATATATATATATATATATAAAAAATATTATTATTATTATTATTTTATTTTTTACTCGTTATCATTATTAACTTATTTAACATTCAATACACAGGCATTAAGAGTACAATCAGGACATGGCCTTATGAACAAAAAAAATTTAATAAAAAAAAAGAATTATAGTGGTTGGCTTGTCCTATCGGTAGTAGTAATCCTGACCGAAGCATCCCTAAATGCCATATTCATTTTTTTTTTACATTATAATTCACTTTCACTTTATGGAAAAGAGTGACCAAGACATTCTTGAAAAAAATGTAGTTCCATTTAGAGACTCTCAGGTCATTTGGACCTCACAACAAGGGTTAATTCAGAAGCCTCTACAGTGTAACCTAAAAACAGGAAAATAACACAAGAGGTTTCCAGATTCACCAGGGAGTTTCAGTAAGTGTGGTTTCCAGCAAGAGTCCTTAAGCAGGTGTTTCCCATTCAGGGCACGTTCGCTCTATTGACAAGCTGAACAAGAGGGCCTCAGTGAGGGCTAAAATACTACTGCTGACTAAAAACGTCACTTTTTCAAACTTAGTGCAGGCTTTGATGAGCCGTCTCCTTCCGGAGCTCTCTTTTGCCCCATTTACAATCTAGAGTGGTATGTCCAACACACAAAAACAACCCTAAACAAACACACACACAAAACAGAGGACCACGGTTTTACACAATCCACTCGCATGATTTTTACCCCCTGCACATGACAGCACACAGACTGAAAGACTGAAGGGTTGACATACCCGTCTGCTAACACTTTACAATAAGGTTTCAATAGTTAACTACATTAGTTGACGTTAAGAATGAACAACAGCATTCATTAATATTAGTTAACGTTAGTTTCAGCATTTACTAATACATTATTAAAATGTGTTTGTTAACTGAAGTTAATGCATATTTACTAACAATGAACGACTTTTATTTACTTACATTAACAAAGCTTAAGTACTGTAACAAATGTATTGCTTTTTATTAGTTCTGTTAGTTAATAAGCCTTATTTTTAAGTATTACCGTGATATTGTTAATATCTAAAACAGGAACCATAATATTTGCGACGACATCACAATCTTATTTAGGTTTCGGAGAGACTTAGGAGATAGTTCACTCATGTCATTCCCATACTGTATGACTATTTCATCTTTTTAGTCATCTTTTGTTAAATAAATCTTTTTTGTGTGTTTTGCAGAAGAAAGTCCTAAAGGTTTGAAGCGACATGAAGGCGAGTAAATGATGACATTTTTGAGTAAATATACACAGAAAACTAAAGTCAAGCACATGATCACTTACACAACATTGTGTTGGTAATGGTCTTTAGCAACTGTCTTGCTAAACATTAGACGCATTTGGAATAAATACAATGGATAGATTCAAAACAAAAACTCAGCTGACAAGCAGTGTTAGGACATAATTAGCATCATTGCACAAAGCGGAGTTAGATTTTATTTTATAATAGTATCAAGCATTATGAATATAAATGTTCTACATTGATTTAATTTGGTATGGTTGGAGTCATAATTTAACATAACATTTGGGAGCTATAAAAAAAGCTTTATATATATATATATATATATATATATATATATATATATATATATATATATATATATATATATATATATATATATATATATATATACACACACACACACATATATACACACACACACACACACACATATATATATATATATATTTAAAGGTATAGGATCATTAAAAGGTGTTTTTTTTTTGTTGCTTTGGAACTTCAGATGAATGCAATGTGATATTGTGTGTTAATCAATTGAGAAACATCCCAAAAAATTACAAAAAGAGAAGCTGCTGAGAGCCTCAGCCTATGTCAAATAACTTAAAATTAACACACTGATAGAGAGAGAAAACTCACAAATAAACTCTGTTTAAAACCTCCCTTAAAGCATTTAAATGTTGAATAGTCAAATAAGATAATCATTAATAATAATCATTCAAATAAGACGAGCGTTTTCTTCACCAGTTCCCATTACGTCATACTGAATTCATATTCATGTCTATCATTATAAATCAACTTAATATGCTCTCACTATGTATTACGTTTCAATGGTGATCTCAATGATGCTAAAACGGGTATCAGCCTCTTTTTTGTACAAAAGAAAGTAACGCAGTGAATCTTAATCTGAGCCTATGTTGGACCAGGCACTATATAGGGAAGCCAGGGAAAAGTCTGGCACGACCATTATAGGGGCAATTTGGAGACATATTTATGGCCCTTCGTCTGAAAACGACTTCCTTCCCCGTTCCTTTGGCGTACGAGTGTTTGTTTGTGTGCGTATAGAGCAAAGAGAGAATTTGTGACGTCCACCTGGTCCAAACGGCTTTCGGGACACTGAAGAGCAATTTCCAACGCTTGGATTAACCTGAAGCTTCCATGATTATCCCCCCCCTACCATAATTTGGCTGGAAGGGCCCCAGCTGCTAATTCTTTATAAATAGCGTGTAGCTCAGACCTCCTCCGGGGAGAATGGGGCTCAGAGGAATGGCTTGGGCACAAATCAGGCTGGAAAAAGCACACAACATACACATTTTGACAAACATATGGGACCATCGCGAGGATGAACTTGAGGTACATGTGACTGTCTCGCCTCACGTGGATCTGACAATCGGCCAATCAGAAAAGTGACAACTGTCTATCAAGGTTGAGTTTGAGTAAAAAAGAGAAGTAGAAAAGTTCATTCTATAAGCTTAAAATGCAAGGGAAGGCTTGTAATATAGCTTTGACAAATGGTTGAAAATCAGTCTGAAAGAGGCCAGATATCCTGACATACAGAGTTTACAAGCTTGTCTTTTCTCTCAGCACACAAAGGGAACTCATATAAAAACACCCGATGAGATTCTCTGACATTCGAGTAAGGATTTCTGTCAAGAGTATGTGACCCTGGAGCACTTCAGCAGTCGTGCGTCTCACGGGTATATCTGTGGCAATAGCCAACAATACATTGTACGGGTCAAAATTATCTATTTTTCTGTAATGCCAAAAATCATTAGGATATTAAGATCATGTTCCATGAAGATATTTTGTACATTTCCTACCGTAAATATATCAGAAATGTATTATTATTAGAAACATGCATTGCTATAGGAGATTTTCTCAATATTTAGATTGTTTTGCACTCTTTCAAATAGTTGTAGCTCGGCCAAATATTGGAAAGCTTATTTATTCAGCTTTCAGGGGATGTATAAATGTAAATAAAATAAAAAATGTACCCTTAAAGCTACACTGTGTAACTTTTTTAGTTTATTCTTAGCTAAAATCACTTAGTTCTTTCAAAAATATATGTGCTCATTAATGTATATTTACTTCTTTCAAGTAATAATGCATTCTCATAATTTTATAATATACCATTGAAAATACATAAGTGTTGAGGGTTCGAATGGCGGTCGCCATGTTGCTCCTCCATCTTGAAAGTACATTTGCCAAAGAGGGACATACCCGTAAATTCAAGCTTCGCTTTTCGCGTTTAACACTCGATGGCACCGTGTCGAATGTGAAGAGGGGGATTGCTTAAGGCTGCTATATGATGATGGAGGATCACTCTTAAGCCCCTTTCTAAATGCACGTCGGACCCGCAATATTCCCGGAGCATTGCCGGTTCGCCTTCTGTGTGAAAGCAACCACGTCCCGGAATTGATTACCGAATTCGACCCCCGGTCGGGACCTATAGTAACATTGCGGGATATGTATTAGAGTCGCCAAGGAAGCGGAAAAGAGAATTAAGACGGCAACGCAACGGGCAAATCAACAAGACAAAAGTAAATATTGGAGTGGCCTTTCCAAGATGGAAAGAGCTCATGAGGAGCAACGATTTTAAAAAGAACGCCGACGTTGCCTGCTTTCTTCTCGACAGGTAATATTAATTCAGCCTATTTGTGTATATTGGAAGTTTTATTGTTGCTTAGCTAATTACATCATGGTGTGCTGTGCATAACACTAGAACGACGTCTAGGATAGTTTTCCTCGCGTCAATGATGAAAAAGTATTGTTTACCTTATAACATAAATCCGTGTTCTATGACGGATAACATGAGATTAATATTTTAATTGCATTATAATTTGTTTGCCTTACGCTAGTGGTGTTGTACAATATACAGAATAACGATAGCACTGATAAAAGATACTTTACTAAGATTAGCTTATATTCCTCTGGGAACCTGATAGCTGATGTTAGCAATGAACTGGTTATTATTCAGTTCTATTATTCATTTTACATAGATTAACTTGATCATAGATCATTTGGTAAATTAAATAACTGCAAATTATAATAGTTTTCAAAAATTACCTCATCACTTGAGCTGAAGCAACATTCACCGAAGAGGTCGAACTGAAAGCCATGACTAAATCAGCCACCGTAGGAGTTGAAACGAAATCGAAATTGAGAGGAGCAGAAACAGTTATTCACTGGATGGTCATATACCTTTTCACCACTAGATGGGAGAAAATATCACACAGTGTAGCTTTAAGACTGGTTTTGAGGTCCAGGGTCACATATAAGAGGCCCCGTTTACTCGCACACTGGGGTCACGTTATAAGATGTCCGAAATGACCATTTATAACCATCTAGGTCAAATTAGCAGGTCAAAAAATACACAAGGCCTCAAAACCCTCTAAAAAGAGCATTGTTTGTTTTATCTTGGACTACTATAACACTGATTCCTGTCACATTACGATTTGCGTTTGAAAATGTGTTTTCTCTGAATGTTTTATGGATTTCCTGGCTCTTAATTTAATGCACGAACTGGTCAACACAAAAAGCATGGGTTGTGTTGCTGTGATCTTTTAACATGGAGTTTCGAAATGATAAATAATAGGTCAAGGGGCTGTTTCTGTAGAGAAGCCCTGAGAACAGCGGACCCCCCCTCATCCCATGCCTTTTTCTCCCATTCACAACGCCACGGGGGGAGCAGGTTGGGTTCAAGCGCAACAAATTACCTAAATATGGGCTGAAAAGGCTTTGAGGGACTTCAATTCAACCGTTAAAAATAATATTAATAAAAGAAGATTTAGGAAGCCAGGTGGGTGGAACACAATGCTAAACTGCAATCCATAATTTCAGCTTGCGAGGACAAAAAGTGGCTCTTTCTTGGTCAGTATTTGTGTTTAGCCTGGGTAGAACAGGGGTACCTCCACATACAAAAGCGAGAGGAAGAAACACAGAAAAACGAAATTTTCAGCCTGAGTGGTTACTTCAAATGAAATCTAAAGGCTGAGGCTCAATGGGCCCTTTTAGCGGAGGGGAGTGTTTTTAAAGGAATCGCAGCAGTGGACGTGTTTGGCATTTGGTGGCCCTTGTCCTCCAATTGTGCGTACTCCATGGTGGATGCCTTCTCTCTGGGCTCGCTACACTCCACAGACAGTACAGTCTGGGGCTCGAACATAGACAGAAATCATGTTTGACTTCCCTTTTGCTCAACCACATCTGTTCCCATGCCCCTGAAGGCACTTGGGTTGCGCAGCTACAAAGATGTGTACGCTGGAGTTAATGTGAGTGAGTGACAGCTCAATATGTTCCTTACATAAGTCTGAAAGTGCTGCTGACCTAGGCATGGCCTTGAACTGGATTCTCACCTCCTATAAACGACTCTGGGTTGTGAACAAAAGAAAATAATGACACTAAAGCAGATGCTTTCTATAAAAAATTCTGACATTTAGTCTTAGTCTAGTGAGTTTGGAACAGACATTATTGAGCTAAAGAGATAGTTCCCTCAGGGAAAATGTATTCTTTACTCACTAAACCGTGTTTTTTTTTTTTTTTTGTCCATACAATGGAAGTTAAAGGAATAGTTCACCCAAAAATGAAAATCCATAATTTACTCCTCCTCAAGCCATCTTACATGTATATGACTTCCATCTTTTCTCTGAACACAATCTGAGTTATATCGGACACCAAAGTTGTTTGATCCCCAACGTTCTTCAGAATATCTTAGCTTTTGTTTTCCACTGAATGACATTAGGGTGACACAATGTTGACAAAGGTTTAATTTTGGGGTGGACTATCCTTTTAAATTATGTTGTTTATACCTGCCACCATGTTCTGGCTAAAATGTAATGCAATGCTGGGAATAGCACAGGCTTTATTTTTATGGAAGACATTACACACTAGCATGCTATGTTTTTCCGTCCAAAGATGGTTATCCTTGACAGATAAGGCACTATATATCAAGCTCATGAGACATATCAATTGACTAAAGGGCAATAATGCATGTATTTTGTATTATAATAATTATAACAAATCCAAAATTGTCATATATAAAATAGTTCCATCAATTAAAAAAACAAATATTTCACCCAATATACCATGCATTTTGCGTGCCCATTAAAAGTAAAGCACCGTTAGCGTTGCAAATCTACTGAAAATCGAATGCTACTGAATCTATGTCTCACACACTTCACGTGAGGAGTGGTGTGTGTGTGTGCTGCACGTCACCATTAACCATTTCCTGGAACCATTTATGGAAATGATGCGGAAGCATTTCAAGTTTTAATCTAAAGCCACAATATGTCCTTTTCACTGCTAGAGGTCACTTATTCAAAACAAAGTCGTCTCTTGATGACTTGATTTGCCAGAGCTTTTATTCTGCCGCAGACGAGACGCTTATTACACACATGTGAGTGTGTTAAAATGATGTTATAATGCTACTCTGTGCATTCGCTCAGCACTAAAATGAGAAAATTGTTCACACTGCAGTGAGCGAGATCATATCAGGCATGGTAAAACATGGTACTCTGTGCGGTAAACCAAGAACACCAGATTTAAACGATAAGACTAACTGCGTTGAGCTGGAGAACAATGATTAGTTCATGTCCATGAATGATCCAAACGGTTGCTCACCTGTCTAATAAAACACATCAGATATTAAAGCAGCTTTAGTGTTTCCGTGGTTTGTACAAAATTAAACCGAGGATAACGCGGGTGTGATGGGTAAAATTGCTTATTTCTATGGATTTAAACATTCTTGAAAACATTTATGATAATGTAGGTACAGAAGTCAACAAAATATATAAAACTGCTCTAGTGGTTTTTGGACATTTTAATCCCAAAATCTTACAAATTGTAAATTTAGAGGTTGTATTCCAGTTTCGAATGAGGATTTAGAATGATTAGTAAATTTATGAATGTAATTTACTGTTGTTTATTTCATTTAATGCTAATGAATTGGCCTGTGCTCTGAAATGTCTGGAAGCAGAGTTAAAACATGCAGCAGTAGCCCAGCATCCTGAGGGACTATGGGATCCAAAATTTGTTTGCGTTTAATTTCCACTTCACAGACAGCAGCACACATTAACAACCCTTGGGAAAGGTTGGAGAGCTGCCAGCGGGACAGAAGAAAAAGTGAGGATAACACAGGGTCATCACAGCTCCATCAACAGTTCCTCCACAACTGCTCGCGAATGTCTGACAACTCCTGCGTTAATTCCTCTCGTGTCATTCTTCTCGGCTCTAATTATCTTTTGGGTTGCATTCTCTACTGTCACTGTCAGAGGGGAACAATGGGCATTTTGCTGTTGATATCTCATTGTCAACATGTCAGGATATTGTTAAAGTTGAACAGCTTCTGTCGGAGACAAAGAGGAATTAACACCATTCAAAGCACTGACACAAGCGTCATGCCTTTTGACGGTATTCAAAACCATTCACCAAGATACTACGGACTTCCACTGATTGGTCAGATATTGTACATTAGGCAGAGCTATTTGTGCATTTGTGTTTACTTTCTTAATCAGTAAAAATCATTTAGAGTGATGAACAAACAAGTCAAAATCTTCCCTTCTCGAGAGCCAAACGAATCGCTCTACTGAGAATGTGAACGCAAGTCTCTATCCAGCATTTGGATGCCATCATATACGATACAAACATCTGATAAACAACAACCTTGAAAGACAAAATAAATTACAATTAAGATTAGATTTCATTTTTTTAAGGTTAAGACTGTAATTATGCCAAAAAGTATTTTGAAAAGAACTGCATATGCATTTCATTTGCAAGAAGCCCATTAACCAAGATAAATAAACACTAGTGTAGATGTAGAAAATGACCAGGGCACAGTACAAGGTTACAAGTACAGGACAATGCAGTTATATGAAAACAGAGACACACAAGAGCCATACGCATTACAATCACTATAGCCAATCACACGAGGGGAGGACAAGGGTGGGGATGACCTCGAAGGTTTATTTGCCTTACGACCCCTACAACAGTTTCCTAGCTTTTACAACCCCTTTACAACATTGTCCTCATGTTATGGACTTCCATATCCATCCATGCTCCAGTCCCGAAAGGCTTTTGAGAGGTAGGATAATGTCAATTGTCCAATTGTGGAATATTGTAATCCTTAATTCTAAAGTGTAATTATAATTAAATCTGAAAATATACCAGTAATATTAAGAGAAACAGTTTAAGCAGCGAAACGCTATCTCTGTACAGTTGCAGCGGACACATTATCCTCCTAATGTCACACTAAATACAAGAGCATCACTTATCCTGAACCATTCCTGATCAAAAGTCCAGTCATGCCAGCAAACCACTGAAACTTATCACAAATTAGCATTCAGAAACAATAAAAATATAAAAAGAATGTCTTAATAGATTATAAACAAAATAGAAATAACTAGCTATTTTAAAATTAAAAATCAATGAATAAATTGAAGTATTCTATCTTATAGAATCAAGCCATTTGGTGTATGAAATGGCAAGTCTTAAATCTATTTGTACATGTATTATGAGACAGAGACATCATGCATTATGTGAAGCACTTTTTCTCACTACGAAAAACCCTTTCGAAATGCCAGATGTGTGTCCTTAGCACAGCAATGGTTAAAATAAGCCATCAGGGTTTGGAAACAACGTTATAGCCTCACTCAGAAGACACATACAGGCTTAAACTACTTTCATAATCATTAAAAAAACTGTTTAATTTAAATGAATTAATTACAACACATTAGTTGTGAGGTTAAAATGGCAAAACATTGTAAAAGTCCTCTTTTTCCTCCCCAATTATACTACATCAACTGTAACATTTAGCCAAGTTTCTTTACATTCTCCAAATCATAAGTTACAGATATCTATGAGCTGACAGGGCATTTCATACTTCTCATGAGAGTCTCTATCATGAAAGCTTACACTGCAAGTAGGTTTAAGCTCTAATAATTGATCTTAGATTAACTCTCTGAACCAATTATTTTTTTCTACACTTTGAGAGGAAAATGTTAATTGAACCATAAAAAGAGTGTTAGATATTTAGGCCTGATCTAAAAATGCTTTGACCTGCTTGAGGACTAACTTTTAACAGCATAAAATAAATTGCCAGGTCACATGTTACTAATAAAATTAAATTCTAATATAAAAACGACTTTTATATATAAAAATCGAATACATAAAAGATATAAATTCGAAAAATATATTTGTAAAAACCTGAGAAGGAAGGAAACAAATTTCGAAACTTGCAAAATGCAAGTCAGAGTGACTCACCAATATGCCAGAAAATTGTTTTTCCTCCATGCTTTTTGAAGCTGGGTTCGGCGTGGGTCCCCTTTCCAGAAGGATGCCCGTCCTGGCCTGTCTCGGTGCTCTCTGGGACTCGTCTTGAGCTGCTGGGGTTTGCGTCTCAGTTTCTGGTTTCTTCCTCTCTCCTCTCAGGCTGAGGTGGCGTCTCTGCTTTGTGCTAATTCTGCGTTAATCCAGGAACTTTTCTATGCTGTGAAAGGAACATGTGACAGGGAGAAGGAGGGAGGAAGAGGGGGAGAAAAAAGCAACTATTAGCCCCCAAACGTGTTGTTCTCTCTTTAAAACAATGATTTCATAACTACTGATAAGCTAAATAACAGTGTCCATGTGCTGGCTGGAGTGTGTCAGACTACTAAATCTGAAATTCTGATATTACAAGAAGTGATGTAGCGGATGCTTATATGGTAAACTAGGATGAGAAGATTTACTTTTTTCAGTAAATAACCAAAACAAAGGGCTACAGTACCGATGGGTACAGAACATAAGCTTGTACCGAGAACGCACAAACAATCTAGAAAATGACAATGATTTACCATGCCTAGCAACAGGCAGCATGATTAGTTGGACAACTTCACACAATTATTGTGTTTTACTACAAAAATGTTCAAAATCTCAAATGAAATTTTAGATGTCAGTTCCACTAGTATTTAGTATGTAGTAGTACAGTAATCCACGATTTAAAAATGACATGTTTCTTGGCTTTCTTCAGAATAACAGACATACTGTCAGTTTAAGGTAACAGCGAGACTCAAGTAGCACCAACTGGAGCCTCTTAAATCACTTTAATGTTGTTATGATCCACTCATCTTGACACTGTGAATCAAACATCCTGTATAAACTGAGTGCTTCTCCAGACCAACGATTTGAAATTAACACCCCAGCCTAGACGAGTGATCTTTTACTCATATTTATTATGGCAAGTCAACTTGCACTGATAATATTTAAGTGGAAAATTACTGCTGTAGAGTTATTTATTTTTGTCAATGAGAACATCAGACAAGGAGGGATGTGCTAGCTATCTTTATAGAATAACAAATTACCAACTGTACATACGCACACACACACACACACAGAAAGGTTAAAGCATGGACTAAAGTAGGTTAAGAGACAGGTGCTCCATCCCTCAGCACATCAAACCATCACAAAAAGATGTGTTTATGTACAAAAAGCAGCAAGATAAGACATGAGATAAGCCAAGCAAACTCTCTGAACCTATGACTCCCTTATCAGTATTGAGTTGTCTATTGCACCACACAAAATGTGCTTTTCTGAATGAGTTGAGGACTGCATATGGAAAACCAATAAGTGTAGAAAAGTCCCAGAAAGGACAGGCAGCATGTGTTAACAACAACAACCAACAATAACTAAGAAATAATCATTATTATTCTACATGGATAGTTTCTGAAAATGTCCTAGCTGTCATAAAAATAAAATAAAAAAAAGATGTGAAAGAAAGTGGAGATGAAAATACAACAACACTAAACAAACCCAAACAACCGCATCACTATCACGTTATTTGATAGCAACATGTACTGGTCTCATTAAACATCCATGTGTTGTATTAAACTAAAGGACACACAGAGCTGCAGAAAGTTCCTGAGTGAAAGTCAAGAGTGTGCAGCTGGAGGTCTCAGGTCTTATTGTGGCCGGAAGTTGTCACTGCAATCGATAATGGGATCATTTCACAGAAAGCATGTGTAGGAGCTCCCACTCAACACCACAGAATGAGATCGTTTGAAACATCATTGTGTGTGTGTGTGTGTGTGTGTGTGTGTGTGTGTGTGTGTGTGTGTGTGTGTGTGTGTGTGTGTGATGTAACCTTTAACAGAACCGACCAGTTCTAGGGATGAGAAAACCATCCGAATCTTAAGATGCTTGTCCTCTTTAAGGCATTTCTGTTTAAAGTATTAGATTACGCTTATTAAAACTAGATCGATCACTGTAGAAAGAGGACTTTTTCAATAATTGTTTCTCATTCTACTCACAATAATCACTGTAGAACATGTTTGATGGCCAATCAATTTAAGTGGCAGCTCAAAGCGTCCGTCAGCAGATCCACTTCAGAAACCACAAATTGTTCAGTTGTTGTGAACCCCGTAGTCTATATTAATTATTCTAAATTATTAAGATGTTCATACTTGTATTAAGTACAATATTTTTAAAGGTACTTAAAGGGTTAGTTCACCCAAAAATGAAATGTATGTCATTGACTCCTCACCCTAATGTTGTTCCACACCCTGTAAGACCTCCATTCATCTTCACACACAGTTTAAGATATTTTATATTTAGTCTGAGAGTGTATGCAAGTGTATGCACACTATACTGTCCATGTCCAGAAAGGGAATAAAAACATCATCACAGTAGTCCATATGAGACATCAGTGGGTTAATTAGAATCTCTTGAAGCATCCAAAATACATTTGGGTCCAAAAATAACAAAAACTACGACTTTATTCAGCATTGTCTTCTCTTCCGGGTTTGTTTTCAATCCTCAAATAAAGATTAAAATGGTTATGAATCAGTGAATCGATCAATGATTCGGATCACCAGTGTCACGTGATTTTAGCAGTTTGGCATGTAACATGAGACTGACTCACACACACACACACACACACACACACACACACACACACACACACACACACAGCATCTCGTGTTAATCTGGAGTATCTATAGTGTTGATTCTTCATCTCCCAAGAGTCTTTAGTTTATCATATTTATAAAAGACAGATACACTGAACCGATTCTTTCTGAAAACAGCCGAGCTTGTGGAGGTGTGCAGTGGGCGGCGCTAACGACACGCACACACACTCCTTGGATAACTTTAGATTCACTCACTATACATTCATGCTGTTGACATTACTTACGTGCCGATTGCCAACAAAACACACACATTTGCTGCAGTTTCACTCTCTGCCTGCGGTTTCCACTCATGACCGGGAAACACACACACACACACACACTTGCAGAACTACGGAAACACAAACTTTACCCAATGTTCCCTTAACGCTGGGTTATTTGGGAAGCTGAATAAAGTGATCTTTCCCACACACACACACTTCTTTAGTGACATTGTTGATCTCGTGTCTAAAAACACAACGCAGCGCCACCAACGGCTCCCGTAACCGAACGAACCTCAATGATGGACTCTTTGGACTCTTGTTCTGGGTGGTGTGCGTGTGTGTGTGTTTATGATGTCATACAGGGCGATATACTTAAATTAAACTTTATGAAACTTGTTTGAATCCTAAAGGAGTATATTTGGCACAGAAATAGTCATATGTCCATGTGAAGAGTCTACTCTCCTAAGCTGTGGCAGGTCATAGGGTGGCTCTCAATAGCTCTGACAGGTGGAAAACAGAGACTTAAACCATCACATCAAACTCCCACTCTTCAGTTTCATTGGCATAACCTGGCTGATCACGCAGGCATCATGCCTAGAACCAAACAGCCAATGAGAACACAATTCTATAAACGGACTATGTAGAGATGCAAGATCTCCTGGTGTGATTTAATGCACACACAAATAAGATTTATCTCAAGTGAAAAATAAAAGATTGTCAATTTATGTAAAAATTACCATTATTGTTAAAGACCAGTTATCCATGTCAACCCAAAGTCTTTCATTCCAAAATTTAATTTCTATTTAAAGAGATAGTTCACCCAAAAATTTAAATTAGCCCATGATTACCCCTTCATCTGTCCATCATAAGTGCATCCATTCATCCTAAAAGTGCATCCATCCATCATAAAAGTGCATCTATCCATCATAAAAGTGCATCTATCCATCATAAAAGTGCATCTATCCATCATAAAAGTGCATCTATCCATCATAAAACTGAATCTATCCATCATAAAACTGCATCCATTCATCATAAAAGTGCATCTGTCATCATAAAAGTGCATCTGTCATCATAAAAGTGCATCTGTCATCATAAAAGTGCATCTGTCCATCATAAAACTGCATCCATTCATCATAAAAGTGCATCTGTCATCATAAAACTGCATCCATTCATCATAAAAGTGCATCTGTCATCATAAAAGTGCATCTGTCATCATAAAAGTGCATCTGTCCATCATAAGTGCATCCATTCATCATAAAAGTGCATCTGTCCATCATAAAAGTGCATCTGTCCATCATAAGTGCATCCATTCATCATAAAAGTGCATCTGTCATCATAAAAGTGCATCTGTCCATCATAAAAGTGCATCTGTCCATCATAAAAGTGCATCTGTCCATCATAAAAGTGCATCTGTCCATCATAAGTGCATCTAATATCATAAAATTTGCATATGATGTAGGACGCAGGCATAGCGTAAATTCGGTTGACAAACGCAGAAGTGCAGAGGATAGAGCAAAAAAAAAAAAAATTGAACAAACTAACTATGCTAGTTCTCTTCTCGTGAGAACTAGCATATTCTCACCGGAGCGTCTTACGTCATATGCTGGAACGCTAGTCTCTAGTGAACATGCGTACAACTGTTAGCGGAAGTTAGAGATTATAGTTTTTATATTATTTTTCTCACACCAAACGCATTGCTTCACTTCAGAAAGCCTTCATTATAGGGTTACTTTAGCGATTAGCATATGGCTTTGTATCAGTAGAAACCCTGGAGTATATTCAAATGATTGTGCTTTCCCCCCTCATAGCCCCCTGAGACAGGAGATTTATGCATTTTATTTCTGGAAAAATTCCTCCTATGACGCAAATTGACAATGTTTGCATCATAGGAAGAATGTTTGGCCAAAGGCTAAAGACTACAGCCAGCAGAGGGAGCCATTTCCGCATGTTTTGAACCCGCGTATCGGGGATGGAGATCACACTCACAGCTCAGCTCAGCTACAGGCACTCATTTAAACGGAGCTATGGTGAGCAATGTAAGTGTTTTAACTTCTCAAATTAATTTCTATGAAAGTTAAGCTTGTAAAGGCATGAACTGAAACGCGCCAGACTGAACTCGCGTTGTGAATGTATGCCGCGAGTGTAGTCGCGAATACCTCAGCTCTTATCACGAGAGCTCATCAGCTCATTTATCTCACTCCTGCAGTTAGTGCTCAGTGCTGTGATACTCGCACGGAGACTCACTCATTATATTGAACAGACACGTTCAGTTTTTAATTGTAATGTCTTCTCCAACTTAGTCACAGTAATCAAGTAGGTAGATGGCTTTGGGAATGGCCTCACAGGGCAGCAAAGCATTCTGGGAATTGTAGTCTTTCATCCCCATGAGACAAAAATACATTTGTCTTTTCTCTAGAGGGCACCAACTTCAAAAATAATTTCACATTTCTACTACAATGATGACCCAGTTTAAATACAGATTCATCTTCCCAGCTCTGAAGTACCCTTATGATGGATAGATGCCCTTTTATGATGGATAGATGTCATTTTATAGACTTCAAACAGAAACAGCCATTTAACGTTACTACCATTATAAAGCTTGGAAGAGCCAGGACGTTTTTTATACTCTGATTGTATTTGACTGAAAGAAGGGCTGTCATTTTTTTTTTTTTTTTTTTACATCTAATTCGAACGATTATCAAATATCAACCAATGTATTCGAATATATTTATCTACGACCCCATATAAAAAATAAATAAAAAACGGATAAGTGACCGCCGTAACGGAGATTCAATCACAAATGCATTAACAGTCTGAAAGTCATAAACAGGACTCAGGCCACAGCCTGTATGGAAAAATAAATTGTTAACTTAATGTTTGAAACAGCAGGTTATCAACTTAAGTGTAAATTAAGATATGAAGTGCCACTATATGCAATCATCACAGCTTTCAGTTTGTCTAAGTTACCGCATCAGATGTCGACGCCGTCCTCTCCAGCAGCTGGAATTTGTTTACGGATGCCATAGCAACTCTCAACGGCCACCAGGACTTATACGGTTTTAAACTGTATTAATCATCTCAGAAAAAAAAAAAATTCTAATGTCAGGCGCAGTTTAAGTAGTTGATTGTTTGTTGGGTTTAGGGACAGTGTCAATATGCCAAAATTATCTTCATGAATTATTACGAAATAAAATGTTTATCCCTCAGAAAAATGTACTTTCCTCTCTTGTCAACATGCTTGGTGCATGTGAGCGCGGCGCGCGCTCTTCAGTGGTGAAAGCGTGCTGTGTACGTCATATAAGGACGCACACTCAAAAGTAATCCGGTCAGGGCGTTTACATGGTGAAATGTTTAGTTTTATGGATTCATGAAAAGGTTTATCCCACCCAGGGGCGTAACTACAGACAGTGCAGGCAGTGCAGCCGCACTGGGGCCCGTGCGGCAGGGGGGCCCGCAGCGCACACGGGCCCATGCCCACATTGCAAACGGGCCCATGGCGACAAAGTGACTCCGCAGAATATTGTGACACTCACATTTCAAATGAAAATCACTGGTTTCAGATTTCACACGGCTGTCGCGCTCTACCGTCACGCTTAGGATAGGCTACTGACCACCTTTTTCATCAGAGCATGTGAGCGGAGCACAGTTGCGTGACGCTCCGCTAGATATTCCGCTCTATGCCAGTGAGCTCCACAATTCACTATAAAATGTGAATTATTTGATTTAAATCTAGCGATTTCAAGCTTTCTTTGGGCGTATGTTTCATGTTTATGTCATGTATTCACCGAGTTTCAGATTCTCGCAGATAGGCCTAGAAAGCGCACCTTTTTTATTTATTTTACTAAAGCACAAAGTTTTGTTGTTATGTGAGTGTACACAAATAAAAGTGGACAATTAGTATTTATAATTATGTCTCACATTTATTTGTATGGCCAAAAATTACGGAGTATTGCGAGTTATAGGCTATCCCCCGTCATGACTCGTGAGGGGGAAAAAACAGCCGGTACGTGCGTTCTTCAGCCAGAGGGTTAAAGAAACCGTAGCCTATTTAGTTTCATATTTATGTTTAAGTAATAGCCCATAATATAATTTATTATTATTATTAATATCAAATATTCGGGCGAAAATGGACCAAGTGCATTCTCTCGGTGCCTTCTTGGCCGAAAGACTTTCATCACCGAAACAATACGTCCGAAATGTGGGCTTCGTCCCGTTTTTTAGCCTGTCTCTCCAATCCGTAGCGGCTCTGAGCAGAGCGCAGCGCACGTCAGAACCAGAGGTGTGTGTGTGTGTGTGAATCTGAGCGTCATTGGTCTGTCACCGCTCGTCAATGTCAAAATATTTGATAAAACCAATCAAATCAGAGAAGGCGGGTTTTATGGTAACACAGAAACTGCTGAGGCTGAGCGCACATTTTTTTTTAGGAGCGCAACTCGACGTCAAGTAAGATAAATGCAGCTAAACTAAACATTCATGTTTGACAGCTGCTGCTTTAAGTCAGAAATGTTAATCAAAAGAAAAAAAATATTTAGGCGAATGAATAAACTTGTTGTGTCTAATTTTTAGACATTTTTAACTGGAAATATGCCTATGTGATTCATAATGTAGGCCTAATTAACGAACAAGAAATATTAACAAAGCCATTTTCATCAGATTAGGCATAAGATTAATAATAAATGTGTATATATTGTAAATTAATATAATTCTATTTTTAACATTCAGTAAATATATATATTTTTTTTAACTCAGCTTTTTCAGCCTGTATTGGGCATAAGATTAGTATTGAATGTGTTCATATTGTGATTTAAATAAACTTAAAACTTTGATAAATAGTAAATTAAGTAAGTAGATTATCTTAAAAGAACATCTTAAAATGCTCATATGTAGATCATAAAAATCAAAATTTTCTCGGGGGGGCATGTTAGAACCCCCTAAAAAACTCACAAAAAAGTAGCCTATGTCAACATGTCCATCTTGATGAGTCTTTAGTAATATTGTTATCTACTTTTTTTGGCCTTCAGAACATCTTAAAATGCACATATGTAGATCCTAGAAATCTAAATTTTTTCGGGGGAGCATGCCCCCGAACCCCCCTAAATAACTCACATTTGGAATCTCACTGATTATAAAAGAGTGTCTTTTTTATGATTAAGGGATGTAGGCCCTACGGTGACACAGAATAAGCCATTAATATTTGATTTGTAAATTATAATAAACAACCGATATCCTGATATAGAAATGAAACATGACCCTAAAGTGTTACATATGCTTGGTTGGGGGGGGGGCCTAACTGCATAGCCTGCACCGGGGCCCATCATTAGTAAGTTACGCCACTGATCCCACCCATCTCAAAACGATTACAATTTCATTCAGTTTGGGCATTTTGATTACGATTGAGGTGTTTATATGGAGCATTTTCATTCAGATTGTACTTTTAAACCGATTACAGTGCTCCTTGTAAACGCACCCGACTGTAAAAAATTGCGCTACATGGCACTTTAAAAACCGGATAGTTTATTTATAGTTCGATTATGGATATTTCACGTCATGTTCTAATGCATATTCGAATAAAAAGTGACAGCCCCATCATACACATAGGATGACTTGAGGGCGAGTAAATTATGGGCTAATTGTCATTTATGGGTGAACTATCATTAACAGTGAATATCATCATACACAAGTGGAAAAGGAAAATGAAACGCATTTTACATTTTCCAAGCAAGAGCAAAGAATCCTGGTAGCTATTTTTAAGTTTATGCTTCTACTTTTGGTCTTGAAAGAGATGATTACAACAGAGCAGCTGTAGTATCGTGATATAATGAACCGCACCTCAACTCCACCCAACACAGATAACACAGAGCAGCTCCAAAACACTGCGATGATGGTGCCTTCCCTTCCCACTACAGCCAACTTTACCTCATGCGAGTAGAAATCGCCACTCAACAAACCATGAGACCATTCTTCAATAAACCATTGCAATATTTTGCTCAAAAATAAGAGAGCTTTTGCTTAAAATAAGCAAAATAATCTGCCAATAGGGTAAAAAAAATAATCTTGTTTTCTGTTTAAATTAAGAATATTTTTCTCACCCCATTGCCAGATTATTTTGCTTAAGCAAAGTACACACACATGGTATACGCAGACTTTGAGGAGCAATGACACGCTTGCTCAATTTTCCAAACACCGATGCTGCCCTCCCAAAGCTCTGTGTCAAGGTTATTATTGTTTGATACTGTGGAACCCAGGTAGGTGAATTTGTCTACCACAGATAGAGGTGTTTTGTTAACATATACTGTAGGGTTCACGGTTCCAGGTTGGGTTTAAGACTAATCTGCAAACCAAATTCTAGACAAGCAGCGGCAAAAGATGAGCAGATCTGTAGTTGTATATCTGCCTCTGAGTGCGCAACAAAGGCAGCATCATCAGCATAAAGCAGCTCACGTACCAGAATATGGCGTACTTTAGTCTTCGCCTAGCCTAGAAATCTAGACGCACCCTAGCGGCAGGAAATCTAATCTGCCGCGAGTGTCGTCTAGCAACTCTCAATACAGTTCTGAGCTGTAAAAACTAAACTCTGGTTGGGCCAATCACAATCGTGTATAGAGTCAGTGGGCGGGGCTTAACATAACAGCCGAGTTGCGCTTGCATGCTTTTAGTAAACACAGACGCTGGCGAACGGCGGTCTTTCGAAATTCGAATCAGCTTTGACCGCGACTCTGGAAGACTTGGAGTGAAGCTTTTCTCTGAGAAAAGAACAAAGAGCGGCACTGAAGTCATTCTTAAGAAGGGAAGATGTGTTCAGAGTTTTGCCAACCGTATACGGCGAAAGTTTAATCTGTCAGCGAGCTCTGCTTCACCTTCGTTGCTCTGGTTGGTGTAGCGCTATCCAATCGCGTGCAGAGGGAGTTTGAAAGACAGCCGTTTATCCGCCCCTCAGATTGAGCTGTCTATGGAGAGTTTCCAGACCAAACATCTTGATGTGGGTCTGGCTTGTCAGGCTAGTCTTCGCCCGTAGTCTTGCCAGATTGAACAGTTTTCCTGAGTTGCAGGTTTGTAGCAGGATACTCGAGTCATCAGGGAAGGCACGGCGTATTAGGAGCGAGAGGAAAATTCAGAAATGGGGAGGAGAAAGAACACATCCCTGCTTTACTCCACACCTCATCTGAAACTATTCAGAGCAAGTGCCTTCAGACTGTACAGTTGCCTTCACGCCCTCAGGGATCACCTTCAGAAACTTCGGAGGGCAGCCAAGTCTTTGTAGGAGGAGGAAAAGTCCAGATCGACTAACGTAGTCAAAAGCCTTGGTCAAGTCTAAAAACACCAAGAACAGAGGTTTATGCTGTTCAATACACTTTTCCTGTAATTGACAAACACAGAACACTAGTGTCTTCCTTAATCACAATACATACATGTTTTCCCAGGACTAACATTAATATATTGACACATATATTATATGTGTTAATATATTAATGTTAATATGTTAACATATATATATATATATATATATAAATAAAAGCATAGTAAGTTGAAAATAGTAAAGAGTATGCCAAAAGTCCCTGGATGGTCTCCGGTAGATTTATTTAAGTTGTCAACAACCCACTGCACAAACTACAAACATGGCTGGTGTTCCTGTCGGAGATGTAGAGATAAAGGTGTTTGAGTGACTAATAATCAACATTTAACCTCACATCTGCAACAACGTGGACTTCTATAAAGATCCGTTTGGCCATTATAACTTTTAATTGTATAATGCAAACACAGAATGAGGTTTCTCTCCAATACGTTAGGAAATTAAATTAAATATGGAGGATTTTAACTGTGACCAGATGATTGACAGGCCAGTTTACAGTGACAGGGTGTGTGTAACTATGCGACAGAGAGTTCGGTAAAACACGCTATTTAATGTCCTGAAGCTGGTCTACTTGTATACTTTAAGGGCGTTGACAGAGAATGTTCATACCAAGCTTTACGAGCCTGTCGAACCTGATCAACAGTGGATTTGTGTGGTTTTGTCTTTAAAACTATTCTGAAACTATCTTCACACAACAGGCCTCTGGAGGTGTTATCTGCGGATAACTGAAAGCACCTAAAATCATTAGAATTACAAACTTTGTGCAATTTTCTGGCAAATGTTCAACTCATCAATCTTAAGTTCTCTGTCCTGCACATATTGTACAATTTATAAACATACAGTACGACTGGATACATTTAAGCAACAATATAGATTTAGAATATATAGAATTTTTTTAACTAAAACTATAACATTGGTGACCAAACGTCCTGTTTTTCCAGGACATCCTGTTTTCAAGTCCTGTCCAGGCCCTAATATAACAATTTTCTGTCCATACAGAGGGGGCATACTTTAAATGTATTGAAATTAATAAAGAATCTTTGAGTAAACTTCAAGTATTATCAATACCCGGCTGAGTGTCCTGGTTTTCGGTAATCCAAATATGGTCACCCTAGATTTGTGGTTTTCAGCAGAGAAGAGTTCTCATTAACTTTTTACAAACATTAGTTTTCTAATCTTCAGTGTCTGCAGTTTGTCCAGTTTTCCTTCCTTCAGTTGAAGCAGTTTGTTTAATAGGGATAACCACTGAAAATGTACATGATAAAATGAACAGGAACCTATCAGGTCTTGTCCATAGTATTTATCCAAAAAACAATGACTGGTTTACATGGAAAAATTCTTGAATCTTAACATTAGGAAGTTCAGTCACGACAGTAATTCGCCCAGAAAAACAACAACATTCCCCACTTCCACTCAACCAGCAAGGAAATATTGTTCGCACAGCCATTTAATCCCATTTACTTTACATTGTGGACAAATGGTGGACAGTCTGTCTGGCCAGGAAGTTCAACGTTTTGATTTTCGGTCCGATGAAGGCATGGGAGCACAAATTGTGAAAAATAGAGCGACCTTCCCAGACTACATGACTACAGACTGCCCATAACTACTGCATCCTGGTATTTCCTACTAAACACTGTTAAAACAACTCTAAATAGACACTACGGCCCGAGGGTTTCAACAGCCATACTCTAGGGCTGCACGATTATGACAAAAATCTGAATTGCCGATTATTCGCCTGAAGTTGTAACTGCGATTATAAATTACGATTATCACAATTTACAATCAATGAAGTTTTGAATCGCTTTATAACATAGTTTGAAGCGACTGCATGCCATATTGTTATATCAAAGGAAACAAGCTGAAAAAAGTCCATTGGTTTGGTTTCTTTAAACAAAAAAAAGGAAAATATGCATGGTATTGTTTTATATAAAAAATAAAAAATAAACAATGGGGGAAAAAATTAAGATAACATAGAAAAGAAAGAAAAAAAAAACACTAAGCACAGAAGTGGACTTTTTTTGTGTATTTGCAATTACATTTTATTGAACGATTACATAATTGAGACATCCGTAATTATAATCACGATTTCAAATTCGATTAATTGTGCAGCCCTACATACATCTAATGATAGAGAAGTGTTCTCTAATAGACTATTAACCCTTACATTTCACACAACAAATCTACAAAAACAACTTTACATTAGCGGTCGGCCAATATTGTTTTTTTTTTTGTTTTTTTTATGTCCGATACTGATATCTTAGAGAGCAGGGTGACCGATGGCCGATATATAGATCATTTATATTTATTTTAATTAATATTGAATAAATTATAAATATGTAAATACATTTAAAAAAAAATCTAAACATGCTTATACTTTAGATGTCAACTTCTTGATTCAGCAATCATATTACAGTATTTTTCACAAATTTGAAATTTGGATTGGAAAATTAAATGTTCATTGGATACTCAGATATTAATTTTAACGATATGCGTATTAGCTGAATGTTTACAGTAAATGAGAAATTATTTTAGCCAACTGTTTGCCTTTCCATTGCTAAGAATATAAAAGAAAAATGCTATACTTTTTCACAAACCATTTAATTTCTTTGTTTAACAGGTCTATAATATAATAAGGTATTAGATATGATTGTTGAACAGAGGCCGTATACTAATGAAGGCAGAGAAGAAGGTGAGCGCTGTGTGATCTGCCGGTTTCAGCGCCACCCGTCAAAATAAAAGTCCTGCTTCGAACACATCCGATATTTTAAAAATGCCACAAAAAAAATCAGCCACTACTTTAAAGGTGAATTTTAGCGGCATCAAGTGGTGAGATTGTGAGTTGCAATGGACCACTGGTCACCCCTCCCTCCGAGAAGCTACGGTGGCCGACACAGGACAAAAATGTCACTCTGCTCCCTCCGACGATGACTTGCGTTCTGAAGAGAAGTTTGTCTGTTTAGGACTACCGTAGAATCATGACGGTGTAAAATGGCGATTTCACTGTAAGGGGACCTGCGGTGTGTGTGTGAATAGAAACGGCTCATTCTAAAGTAGGGATGATAACCGATGACCGTTTGACCGATGGTTGACCGTATCAACGTTAACCGATCAAAGTTGTCGGTTAAAAAAAAAAAAGTGATCTCTAAATTAGGCTATTGTAGACAGTGGACTTAACGCTACTACAATTAGCCGTCTCATTCCAAAAACTTTTTGTGTGAAGTGAACATATCCCTCGCACTCAATTTTTCATAACTCGCCTGTTTGTACTTAATAAACCAATAAAAACATTTGGCACGAGGTCACAGCGTTTGGGTTTGCGCGCTCACAAGGTTTGCAAAAAGTAAACCGGCTAAAACACTCGAGGTTAGAGCCAGGGCAGACGACAGTATGAAGCGTCGTTTCGCATAAGATGGGCTTACATTTGGAAATATATTACATCTACATTTCAGTGGAAACACATAAGGTGTTGATCATCTTTCTTTATTATTGTTAGCTCTACCTCGAACTAAAGCGGCGTCTCTTCGGAGCTGTCATTTTTACACTTCGGAGACGCTTTATTTACACTTTTTATAATATTTTCTAAATTTTTATTGAAAATATGTGATAAGAGAAAATATTAGAAAAGTGGAAATAAAGCATCTAACATGTATAATAATAAGTGTTTCTCGGTTAGGGGTAGCTAAACAGACATGTGCTGAATTAAAGTGAGTGGGTCCAAAATCATTGGTCATAAAAAGTCTTGTCCCACATGCACACAATGGTTCTGACGCCCATGGATCATCATAAATATTACACACTGCACCTTTAAATGGTGAATTATGGCCACAGCAAAAGCAAAATGCAACTTTCTTTTGAAATTCAATAGAATAGCACACCTTTCCGGCTTGTGACATAGAATGCCAGCACAGGAAATGTGTTGTGCGTGGAAGCTAAACCACAGAGGTTTTGACAGTGAGGTCACTTTATGCATGATTTGACACACCTCTGTGCACCGTTCTGCTCAATCATAAATGATCTTGACATGTTTGCGCACAGACTGGGCCCAGATGTTGCAGTGTGGTATGATTATTCTGCATCTTCTCATCTCTTTAGTCGTAAAAATTATCTCAGCGTGCCCAACATGCGTTTAAGCGTGATGGATATGCACGTGTAAAGTATGCTATATAAAACATCTGTTACATCACAGGTGACCCTCATCTCTTCTGTGTGCTACTGAACATGGGAGGATGGGCTTTTTTCTTATTCTGTGAATTGAAAGAAGGCAACTGTTTTAGTTAGACCCTAATGGCAGAATGAAGCAACTACCAGTTGTTTTATAGTTCGATGAACAGATTCAGCATATCAATGCAAGAGCCAGGTTAATTCATAAATACCGTATACCCAAATATATGACGACCCTGAATATAAGACGACTCCCCATTTTCCAGACTTATTTTTTGGGGAAAAAAAGATATTTTTGTTGGGGGAAAAATCTAGTTTTTAACAGAAAATAATTTTATTTGCAAATTCTACTCATTTTAACACCATAAATTACAGGGCATGACATTAAGCATGTTCATGTGCTTGTCTATAAGATAAGTAAATCGGTCATTCTCTTGTCAAATTAAAAAATGTGCTTGTCCGGAAAAAAGATTCATTCAAGTTTGAGGCAGTCGTCGAAAAGGTCATTTCAAACACTGAATCATTCAGTAACGCACACTGTTGTTGTGAGACGCGTTATGTTTCTGCTGTTTGGAACTTTGTTGCATACATTTTTTTTTTTTTTGGAACTAATTTTGTTGTTGAAATTGAACAAAAACACTCAATATTGCATCTAACATGTAAGTGACTTAAATGTTAATTTGTTTTAATGAACTGTCACAGCACTATGGTGGCTGACACAGGACAAAAATGTCGTTGTTAGAGAGCAGCGAGTGACTAGTGCTCTGTAGAGAAGTTTGTCCATTTAGGGCCCCTGTAGAAACATGACGGCGGAAAAGGGCGATTTCAGTGTAAGGGACCCGCAGTGTGTGTCGATAGAAGCGGCTCATTCTAAGGTAATAAAACATACCGGTTCATTATGTAAGGTCTTTATACTCCATTGAAAACATAGTTATGTACATTATATTGCATTTCTGTCAATAGATCCTCATAAATAATCCACACTGCACCTTTAAAGGTGCACTATGTAGTATTTTTGCAGTAAAATATCCAAAAAACACTAGACTGGTGTTATATATTATGTTCAGTTGAGTACTTACAATATCCCAGATGTTTCCAACTATTTGTAAATTGTGAGAAAATTGCTATTTTAACCAATGAACCGGGACGAGTCAGCATAGCGTTTGAGCGAATCGCCTGTCAATCGTGTCATATCTGCGCTACCCTTGGTTTTATTCTGCAGAAGCGCTTTACTCTTATCAGTGTGAACATGTCACAGCAGCGCCGAGCGAACGCAGAGTAAAGTCATAACATCATTTTAAACACACTTTAATGTATCTAATATGATAAACAGAGCTGCATTACCTAATCATGACCGGAAAAAGCGGAATGCAGGCGCCCGGCGAATGTTTCCCGTCCCGTCATAATAAAAGTCCCGGTGTTCGCGAGGCGGGTATTTGTTCAACAATCGCTCCAGAGGCCGTGCTCAGCTCCACAACACTCGGTCCTGCTCTGCTTTACACTACAGTAACGTTAATAACCGCATTCATGAACATGATTTCTGCCCGAGTCCTATTTTCCACCGGCTGTGAGGTGAAGACCACATGTCCCAAGATACTACGTGCACACTTGGCGTCATCAAACTACACCTTTGTTTAGAATAGGCGCCCTCCAGTGGACGGAAAGTTGCATAGTGCAGCTTTAAATAAGTATTGTGTAGTGTTTAATCTATAATACATTTATCTATACATGTTTTTAAAAACCTTGCACCACTAACATGCTGGTTTAGATTTCAAAACAATGCTATGAATTTAGCTTCTATTAAAACATACCAGACTGAGTATATTAGCCTGAAATAGTAAATCATTCCAGAAATCTCTTCTCTTACTTATAAAAACAGTAGCACCCACCACATGACAAAGTTACAAACTAAGCATATAAAAGAAATGTTAAAATAACTAAACATCTGTTATGCATATGCAAGTTAAAGTATGGTAATACTGTATTATTTTACTACTTGACTGGAATGCATGAGAAAATATTAAACCCAAACTATAGAAGACGTTCTAGACATGTGACATCAAAACCACCTGACGTAAGTTTAGGTGGATACTTATTATATCTAATTTGCAAGTCACTTTGAATAAATGTAAATACGAGAAGCCAAAGGTTGTGTGTAACAACAATATAGGCCTACTGTATGCATTGATTCTTAGATTTTTTTCCCCCCAAGACAAAAACAAAATCCACTCATCTAGTGTTTGTTATTACACTTTTAACATATTTTGAGACAATTTGAGTGCCTGTGTCTAAAGTTAAAGTGTAAGCTGACATGTCATTGTAAAATCATTACAATCAAAACAATTGACAAATCTAATAATCTGAAGTCATTTAAATGTGACTTCACATATGATAAAACAACAATGAAAGCAGGAGGGAAAACCCTAAACCACTGGAATCTTTTCCACCGCCTACAGTGTGTCATGGAGGGATTTAGTTCAACAAACCCTTCACGTGCAAGTTTATTAAACAATAGGCACATAGCTACCATTAAAGGAAGTTATTATTCTATAGCTTATAGAGTGTATAAACAGCATCCCTGCTGACACTATTCTCGTCAATGCAATCGGACCAGAAATGAACAACTGAATATCTGTACAATAATATCAAGTCTTTAAAGCGAGGAGCGTCTTGTATGAAATAAAACACGGAAGGATTATTCAACTGGCTACACCATTGGTCTTACCATCGCTTGCTCCTCGGTGTTACACAGAAGACAGACAGCACTGTTAGTGGATCTGGGAATATTACCGGCGTCTAAAGAGTTTTGAACACCATCTCATTAAATTGATGGACACTTCTTTGCAAAACTTCCAATATTCAAAGTACACGCTGTTCATGTGTGGCCCAGCCCCCTTGATGAGACTCTCCCACACACACACACACACACACATGTGAGGATGGTGTTTAAGTTTTAAAGCGCTTAAAACAATAAAAAAAAAATAAGCTCTTCATAAATAACGTAAGCATAATTTCACTTACATAAACAGTGCGTCGACCGAGCGTTTTAGTATATTATCTTAAAATACTACACCATAAATGAACATTCATGATAAATAAACTCTCAGATAATTTAGACGTAACTTATAATAAATACAATACAAATTAATGAATAAGTTGCCGCTTATGCTTAACAGCCTTAGCAGAAGCTCTGGCTAAGATTAAGATTCATATACTGGTATTAATGAGCACGTGCGTTGTTTCCGGGAGACAATAGACCGGCGATTGTAGTCAAATATAAGTAACAGGCGTACATTGAAATTGCAAATGAAACAGCAGTTTATTACTTTCTAAATGTGCTATTTTGGTGTTCCGGACCCTATAAATGTGATGCATGTAAAAAAGAGTGAGGTACTGCCAAAGCCTTAATGCTCTGTCGCATAGCAACACATTTCGAAGCAAACACACAGTGAGCGTGGAATGATAATCACGGCTGAAATGAGGACATTTAGCGACAGACGCACATTCATTACCTTTTTATTCACTATGGGTGCTGGAAGACGATATTAGGAGGATATACACGCTTCCCCATTCACGTGCCGTTGCGCAGCTCAGCGCTGGTGTAACAACTGAACAACACAAACACCAGCAGAGCTTGGCCTCAGCGGTAGGACGAGAGGGTTAACGTTACCATTGGTCGGTCCCAAGTTTGCCACTATGATGAGAAAATGACATGAATACGCAACGATATTAAATTATTTGACCAAAGAAGCAGAGTCTAAGTGGTTCTGTTGGAACTTATGGGTAAAACTAAAGAGTCACAATTTTGTTAAGATCCACTTTGTTACAGTTAAAACACGTTTTGTCATGCCTCAAATAAAACTTAAAGGGATAGTTCACCCAGAAATTAAAGTTAGCCCATGATTTACTCGCCCTCAAGTCATCCTAGGTGTACATGACTTTCTTCTTAATCCAGACGAATGCAATCAGAGTTATATTCAAAAATATTTATATATATATATATTTATTTATTTATTTATTTATATTTATATATAAAAAAAGCTTTATGATTAATGGCTGTTTCTATTTTGAAGTCCATACAATTGCGATTCTATTCATCATAAAAGTGCATTTATCCATCATAAAACTGTATTACCCATCATTAAAGAGCATTTATCACCAAAAAAAATGCATCTATCCATCATAAAAGTGAAACATTTCAAATTAATTCTTACTCTGGTTAGATGAATATGATGTGTGTAAATTGAATGTTATTTTTTACAGTTTTATCTTGCTCACCAGTAGGCTACCTCTGAACACTTTCAACATCTCCACTACATGTGGCATTGCATCAGCAGGTGTAATATCAGAGACAAACCATAGGAAAGACTGCCATCTCGTGCTAGAAATTGATACCTGCAGATAAACTTTGCACAATGAAAATTAATTGTGCACGACGTTGCTCTATCATGAAATTATTACATTTTTGACATTGTTTTTAAATATGAAAAGTAATTATTGTTATATTCGAAAACTCCCAGTAAAACGATATTATATTTCAGAAGGTGTGAGACTGAACTGCACTAAAGGGCTTTTTTGTATCCTATAGACTACGGACAACTTGTTCTACCGTAAGCTGACGCAAGTGACTGGTAAACATGTGCTGTTTCGATTGCGAATTATTTTTGATAAACGTCACGTCAGGTCAGTCTCGTAACCTGATCAGCTGTTCGAGGCTGCATTTTCAGGACCGCATTTCTAGCCCTGGTCAAAAAATCCTAAAGGATTGCAATAAGAAACCTGTATAGTGCACTGGTAAGTATACCATTTTGAATTTCTATCATATTTTGGAACCGTTCCTAGGATTCTGTGGGAATTGTCTTATATGATATTTATGTCTTGTCCTATAAATTTCTTATCTGATTCTTATAGGATTCTGTGGGAATTGTCTTATAATGTAGCCTATGTGTTGTCTTGTTAAAACATTATTATTAAAATCCTGTAAGAATTATCCTACATGCATGTAGGATAATTCCTATAGCCTACCGGATTTTAATAGGATCCAATTCTCTCTCTCTCTCTCTCTCTCTCTCTCTCTCTCTCTCTCTCTCTCTCTCTCTCTCTCTCTCTCTCTCTCTCTCTCTCTCTCTCTCTCTCTCTCACACACACACACACACACACACACACGTAGTGTTTCCAAGTTTTATGGGGACTTTCCATAGGCGTAATGGTTTGTACAAACCGTATTTTCTATCCCCCTACATTGCCCCTGCACCTAAACCTATCACAGGAAACATCCTGTATTCTTACATTAAAAAAAAAAAAAAAAAAAAAAAAATTAGTATGTTTATAAATCCATTTAAATAGTGGGGGACCGCTGGCTGGTCCCCACGATTTAGGTGATCTCAGGTTTATATTGCATTGTTAGGGACAATTGGTCGACATTTGGACTATTTAAGATATTCAGTTTAAAATAGCCTACTGTTCTGTTCAAAATTAATAAATGAATCAGGTCTCCTCTGTTGGCGCACAGTTGGCTAGATGGCGCTGTCGCACAAAAAACTATAGGGTCCTACAAATGCCTCACATATGTTCAGACAGCAGAGGGCGACATACTGTAGCTTTACAGGACTAGTAGCAATAACATGTTGTGTGTGAGAGAATACTATATCTGTTTTCTAGACAACGGAATTTATTATTTACAATATTTGTGATGTTTAAGAGAATTATAATTGTTGACAATGATAGTGATGTTACATACGTTAATTAGCCTACTTGATTTTACAATATTAGAGTGATGATAGGCCTAACTGTTGTAGACATAAAAAAGGCAGATATTAATAAATGAACAGTTAAAATCACATAAACTTTTTTTTTAATTTGATTTGTTTGATAAATATTTCTATTATCAATCTAAATAAATGATCATTTATTTTGCCTGTTTTGCATTCATGTCGTTTGTTTTCACCCTGCATTTCTATGGGGGGGGGGGGGGGGGGGTGTTTTGTTTGTGTAGATAAGAAACGTAAGAAAATGAGACAAAAACTCGAGTATAAAAAAGACAATTTAATTCTGAAAATCCATGAAAAAAATACTCCCTGACTTAATACAAATGTTTAAATGGAAATTAAAAAACATATAGTCTATACAAAAGTATGGGTCCTGCCCCGTTTTTATACATCTGGGAAAGTACTACATAATTTACCTTCTAAATGAACAAGAATCTCCTTCTATTAAATACTGTCATAATTTAAAGCACATGACATTAAACTGCTATTCACATAACTGCTGTCCCAAATATAGGAATTGTCTTAACAATATAAAACTCTCTTGTCGTTTAAAATAGATATAGTCTCTTTAGTTCAGCCGGATCTCAAGAAAATGCCTATAAATAATACGAGTGCGCAATGGAATGTATATGCCAAAACTCATTTTGGCGTGCGTATGCTAGGCCTACGGTGTTTTTCGCTTGCATATGATACACACTTTATGGCGTATTATACGCAGGAACCACCCACCCCACCCCCCTAATCCTACCCAAGAGCGTTTCACACTCTAAAAAATGCTAGTTAGGTTATTTTAAAAGTTAGGTTTAAAGTGGTCAAACCCAGAAATTGGGTTGTTTGAACCCAGTGAATGGACCCATTCAAACAACCCAATTTCTGGGTTTGTCCATTTTCAAGTCTACTTGGGTTGTTTTCAACCCAGCATTTTTTATCGTGCATATATATACACGCCATATTAGTGCCTAAAATGAGTTTTGGCGTATACATTCCACGACATTGCACACTCGTACTATTTATACGCATTTACATGTGATCTTTTGTTACATGTGCCTCTTCATGTGCAGGGCCAGGTGATCTGACCGGGAGAAAGCTCTCTCGCACAGGTGGCATTGAAACGGTCGGTGTCCGGTGTGTTTTCGGTAGTGTCGGGTCAACTCGTCTGACCTGGCGAACTTCCAGCCACAGCCTTCCCAACTGCAGTGATATGGCTTCTCACCTGTGGACAGAACGGGGGAAACATTTATTATTAGGTACTGAAAAACCAAGAGGTTAAAAAAGTAAGATAGTGCATGCAAAATAAAACGACATACCTGTGTGTGTCCGCATGTGCGCTTTCAAATGCGAGCTTTTTGTGTAGGTTTTCCCACACCCGGGGAATTCACAGCTGTGCGTCGCAGTCCGTTTTCGTGCCCACGAACGACGCCCTCGTTTCGGCTTGCTATCTTCTGGGTTTAGAAATCCCAGGAGCGGTGAGGATGGGGGAGTCAACATCACACCTGGCATGGCATTTGCTCGTAATTGTTCGCTAAACATGTTGTAATGTCCGTGATACTGCGCGTAATGGGGAGGAAAAGGCGCGCTATTCATGAACTGCGGTTGATGTGCAGTGTCAATGTGGTGGTGAGAGTTCATCTCAGTTAGAATGCAGTCTTTCCTGCCTAAAATGTTGTCTTGTTGCACGGGATGCCCATAAGTCATCGCGCGCTGGGGGTCCTGTCCATAATAATGACCCGCGTAGTCATTCGCCATCATGCAGGATTGCTCGTGGTTTTCGGATTTGATTTTGTATCCCACGTTATTAGAACTGGACACATGTGCATGGTTTCGAGAGTTGAGAGCCCTTAGTTCAGTGTACTCCAGTCTGTCTACATGTCCTTTCAAACTAAACTCATGCGAGTTGCCATGATAATGCATGTCCGGGGTAAACAGCTCGGCTACCAGACTGTGTCCGGGCCTTGCGGTAAAAGTGTTGGCACAATACGCATCGCTATCGGACACGGTGCTGCAGCTCTCCGGTGACTCCGGGAGGGAATACGCGGGCGGCGGTCGCGCTGAATTGTTGTCAATGTCAGACGTGACGGTGTTGGACAGAATGAACTCTAGATCCAAAAACTTGGAAAGATCGTCCTCGTCTTTGGCCAAAGGTGGAGACTCGACAATGCTGAACTCCACCTCGATTAGGGGTCTCGCGTCCCCGGCGGTCGAGCAAGTTTTTGGGTCAACTTTCCAGTCCTGAAGGGGGAAACATTCGGGTTAGACTGCTTCTTTCTCATGTGATTTACATATGTTTTGAAATCTAAGTATGCATATTTATAAAGTAGGCTAAATGAATGACTTCCAAGTGTCCAGCGGAATTATTCGAGATTCACAACACAGCCAGCCAAACGTCAACTATCTTTTATTATTTTAACAAAACAATTAGTGGCAATGTAAATATAATTATGCTTTACCGATGCAGCTACTATACAATGATAATTAACCAATAATAGAAGCTATCTAGTGTTGATATGATGTTCTCCTCACACTAAAATTATTAGTATTATTATTTTGCATTAGTTAAACAGTTGCATAGTTAACCGTATACAATCCTCAACGAAATGTAACATGTTAAACATATTTAGAATATAGGAAATAACTTTAAATGAAAAGTTGAACTCACCTGAACAATTTCAGACTGCTTTTCGTCTAAAATCTGGTTGCTTGAAAAATAATTGATCGAAGGCAACATCGCATCTGCAAGAGCCATGTTGCAAATGTTAGGAAACGCGGTTCTCAGTCTCATTCAGCCCCAGACAGACAATGCATCGCCTCGAATAGGTTTGGCCGGTACCTGTCCCATTATAAGGAGGGTGTGGGCGTGCTCTCGTGACGTCGCTCATGCAGTTGTAGCCTATCAAGTATTTACTCTGGCTATCCTTAACAACGTGCAAATATTGTCAAAGCACAGTTGGCCTATAATTAAACGTAGGCTATAATTAATACAACGTAAAATCGTTTTATTCCATTTAATGATGATCTGTTCTGGAGGATAACAGAATTACACTCTAAAATGTGCACGCTGAACCTGCAGTTGCAATTTCACTGTAAAAAAAACAACAACAAAAAAAACACATTTTCTCGCACAGGTCACTACACCCGTCGTACTGCACTTAATGCATGTAATTATCAGACATAAAATGTGCATTACTATGCTTTTATTGTTTGACCGGTTTTTATTTATATTCGATTCTATTTTGTCTTTCTTAAAACTTCAAACGAGATGTGCTGTATATATATATATATATATATATATATATATATATATATATATATATATATATATATATATATATATATATATATATTGTTTTTTTTTGTTAATGTATTATATGTATGCTATATAATATGTTTTTGTCTTCCTGTATTGCTGCTAACGCACTTTAATTTCCCAACTGGGATCAATAAAGTACTTCTGCTGCTGCTGTAGCCTATTATGTGTCATTCTGAGTGCTGAAGAGGGCGCCACAAACACCCTGCTCGGCTAAACTTCTTATAGAGGACCATTCAAGCAGTATTATTTTGCCAAATTATTTAAAAAAAATTATATTAAAATGTGTTGAAATATTCACTATAAATCATAGGCCCTATCCTATGTTAAATGTGTGTGATAGCCTAATAATGCAAACAACGAAACGAGATGTTTCAGGAGGACAACATAAATATAGGCTAAATTAATTACTATTAAATCAAATGTTATATAATATGTAGGCTGATGGTTTTAATCAACCAGCCACATTCCTGTGAGTTTCACCTCTTCATTGGTATTAAAATGTGTCTGATGGCTATTAATCCATCCAGATCGAACTCCTGATCAATTAGCATTTGAAAACCCAGCTGTAAAATCTCGGAGCCATCGAAACAACATGATAATCTCACTGTTCAACAATGCAGGTACATGCTAGTTAATGATCTCTGAGTCAACAGACCTCCTCTTTCAGTTGATTAAAATGTAAATGGCCTAATGCTCTCGGAGGGGCTTGTGTTTGGAGACGAGGCTTTAACCAAAATACTCCATTCCACCTGATGCCCCCAAACACGTACCATTAAATATCCCCGACAGTTAAAGTGTAGGCAGAATAAAAAATTAAAACGACATTTCATTTAAAATTTGCTTCAAATATGGTATGTCTCTGAATGTTTGCAGAGAAAAGGCGCGAGGTTTTGCGCGTGCCGTTCCTTCTGTTCTGTGAGCGCAAACCAGCAGCATTTGCACAAACTCACTCTGTCGGTTTATATAGTCCAGTTATTTTTACTCCTTCTACGTAATTCAGATTCCGGTACAATCGCATTGTCTGGCGAGTGAGGTGGAAATGGAAATGGATAGAATTTCCTGAAATACAAAGGGTGTCCTTTCCCCCAGCACAAGCACAGTAAAGTTTATTTTAATTGTAAAAATGAACTGAAAAGGCAATGACGTGCGAAATGTTCAACCTGTTCTCACTTCTGTGTAGAAGACATTATACATAATAAAACCATATTTATTTATTTATTATGTTTGATGTTTTATCATAGGTCTATGTTTTAAAACACTAAAGCTGGTGTACCGTTGTTTAATTGTTATTATTATATTTAATTTATTTTGAACGCTGTCATTATATTTTCCTAGGATATATTTTTGGATGTATTGTGCTGTAAGAGCCTTACGCGTCCTGTCCTTGTAAATGAAAGGAGCGAGAGTTTTGTTCCTTTGTTGATTTCTAAACACAATTAAAGAGATGTCAGATTGGCAGACAGAACACCGTCTTCCCGGAGACTTCAGCTGTATTTACAAGATGCCTAATGTGGCCACTGTCCACTCGAGCTGATTCACGAGTGAAGCTAGATTAACATAGGATAAAAAAGACCCACATACCAAATATTTCATTAAAATAATTAATTATTGATGCGCCATTGCGCCGGTCCTGATGAACGACACAATATGTATGTATGTATATATATATATATATTTACACTGTAGAAAAAAGTTACCTGGATGCCTTAAAATTTTTAGTTCATTGAAATTAAAATTTTGCATTAATACAATGAACATTTTTGAGATTCGACAACCTTTATTAAAATATTACTAAAAGATTTTGTAAGCATATTGGGTAATTGTGTGTGTTATTTCTGATGACGCAGTGAAACATGCCAAATAGTGCTATTTTCACGATTTATCAAATTTTTTAAGTGGTTGAGATACAATAATATTTTGAGTTTCTATTTATTAAACAAATTTCCTTCATTGTATCAACTCAAATTTTTAATTTCAATAAACTCAAAATTATAAGGCAACCAGGTTACTTACCTTTTCAAGTTAAACCAACAAAAATCAACATTTTTTTACAGTATATATATATATATATATATATATATATATATATATATATATATATATATATATATATATATATATATATATATATATATATTATCTTGTTCATCGGCTCTTCTTACCATAACACTGACAAAAGCGTTTTTTGTCTACAGTTTACAATGTTTACAGTTTTAAATTATTGTAAAGAAAAAACTGTTTGTTTTTCCTTCTAATGCCCAATGGATACGAGTTGTGTTTGCAAGGACTTACTTAGAATTTCCTTGTTTTTTTGTTTTGTTTTTTTACAGCATTTCCCTGATAATATATATACAGAAAAAATACTGCATTTCTCATTAAAGTATGCTTTGATAGACCGCACCACGTTGTATTTTAATTAAACATTGGTTTCAACACATAATGTCCTTTAATGACACTAAAATGTGTGATAAAACAAGCATCCACATTTATAATTACACACACACACACACACACACACACACACACACACACACACACACACACACACACACACACACACACACACACACACACACAGTAATTGGCTTTTGATGATATATTTAACAAATTATACTCATTATGGACTGAAGCTGTCTGATCAACACTTCACTTGCATTTATTTTCTAAATAAAAACATTTCATATTTTTTGTGTAAAGCAAACCATGCTTATTAGCAGATGACACAGCAGATTAGTGAGTATTTAGTCTGTCTAAGACATGCAAGCCTTTTTTGTTGGATTTTTAGGGAGATCAGATAAGGAAAATGTTGATTTTATGAAGGAACACAATCCCAGAGTCTCCACCCTTACACACGTATGGCTCGTAAATAATACGTGAGCTTTGTCAAGTATATATGTGCATGAGGATAAACATCACTGTTTACATCCATATGTGTATATATGACTTGTTTTTTTTTTGTTTGTTTTTTTTTAAAGATGATGGTGACGTTCATCTTCAGTTCACAGCATGCACTTACACTGATATATGATTGTGATACAAACACAGTCTGCACTCTCACACACAGATGGACAATCAAACACTGACCCAACAGATTCCAGCCTGAGTTCATGCATACACATCTATTTATCACTGTTGTATTAATGGCAAACAGGCATGTTGTAGCAACACTCCTTAAGACATGTTGAGAAGAATTGCCTTTCAGGGTACACAGGTTCCTTCATCATTATACCTCTCCATTTTGCTGTCTAATGTGACTAACGGCTGAGTCAGTCCCCACACACCCACAATCAATTGTATTAAAAAAAAATCTGGATCTCATACTTGTGCTAACTGATTATATTATTGAATTCACATACAAACCTGTGTGCAGAAGCCTTAAACATTACATTAAAATGTGATTTATAATTGTATAGATGTATACACTCTGAAAAAAGCTGGACTAAAAACAACCCAAGTTGGGTTGAAAATGGACAGCGATTGGGTTGTTTTAACCCAGCAATTGGGTTGTCTTAAGCATGTCACATGCCTGTCCTGTCGTGTGTGCACTTGTGGGTTTTGTTATGTTGAGCATGTGCTCGTGTCCCTGTCAGTTCCCTCCCCCTTGTTATCTGATTATTGGTTAATTTGCCCCACCTGTTCTCCCTCATTATCTGCCTTGTTTGTTCCCTTTATATCTCCTTGTGTTTGTCAGTCTGTGTTGGATCCTTGTGTAATGTCTGCGTCTTCCGTCCTCCCCGTGATTCTGTTGGTTTGTTTAAGTTTGTATTTATATTATTCTATTATGTGTTTTCCCCCTCGTGGGTGTTTTGTTTTGTATTTATGTTTTGTTTTTGTAAATAAATCATCTTTTTTCTGCACTTGAGTCCTCGCACCCTTTTCCCTTGTCTGTGACGTGACAGAAGGATCCAACCAATATGAGGACTCAGCGGAGAAAGAGGTCACCGCAATCCCCTCCCTATGCTATCTCCTGTCCCCTCTGGGACCGTATAGTCCAGTTTAGCTCCCTTAGAGCTATGCGGCAACAAGGGGGAGGGAACTGACAGGGACACGAGCACATGCTCAACATAACAAAACCCACAAGTGCACACACGACAGGACAGGCATGTGACAAAGCAACATTTAACCCAACCGCTGGGTTAAAACAACCCAATTGCAGGGTTAAAACAACCCAATCCCTGGGCTTGTCCATTTTCAACCCGACTTGGGTTGTTTTTAACTTAGCATATTTTAGAGTGTATAACTGATGAATTTTATTTCATAAAAAAAATCCTTACAATGAAGAAAAAACCCGTCAATTTAAACAGAAGATTTGCTCCTTTCCCTTTCATTGTTCTGTGGTGTCTAAGTGCAGGTAAAATTACCTATCGCTCACCGACTCAACCACCCAGACAAATTTGTGTGGACATAGGAGCAAATATTTGTGTCCACTGCAACGACCACCATCCGAGTCATCCACTCGATCTTCCTGTGCTTGTCTAGCACACAAGAACGACAAAAGGACAAGTCCTTTCACTTCCACTGGACCATGATAAAGACCCATTGCAGAATCTCAGACAAGACGAGGTACAGGTGAGGACAAAACCTCCAGTGACTCAAAGGTGGTCTGAACGGCCGTGGGGCAAGTGGAGCCACACACAGCAGATCAACTAAGACTCTCTAACTAAAAAATGAATCAAGCCGATGCCTATAGCACAGCTGTATGCACATAAACCAAATAATGGTATTTACTGCGGCCGAAGGCCTCAATCGCGTTCCCCTCCGTTTGTCTTCCTGTACTGGCTTTTCATTTGGGCACTTTGAATTTCAATTGCAATCTAATCTAGAGTCTCCAGAATAGTAATTATCCCCCACCACGAGAGCAGGAGGGGAAGCCCACCGTTATCTAACATAAATACTCTCCCATGAACAATCTGAAAAAGGAACCGCGTACCTTTGCTAATTTATCAAGGAGAATTAAGGATTGATCAATTTATTAAGGAGAAACGGCATGGTCTACCAAGGGTGTAAACCAGGGATATGGAAAATCAGGGTGGAAAAAAGCCTGAAATCTGACATATGAATTTATTTAGGCAATACATTTTTAAAAATCCCAGATGTGGCAATGTGTGACAAAAGAGCCTTCTCAATGTGATTATTAGTACAAAAGTACTCGTGTCAACAAAGTCACATCATATAGAATGGCAGAACACCATAAGCATATATTTACATCAATATCCAAGATTTTCCAACACATAGTTAAGTGCCACCGTGACTTCCAGTAGCTGCTCAGTCTCTCCCACTCACTGCTCCATGTCTCTCATCTCCCCTGGAGGCTTCTTTGTCTCCAAGTTTAATAGCCTCTGCCTGCTTTGGAGCAACTCTTGTCTGGGGACACAAAACTTGTCTCTGTGAATGACTGCATGTGTCTGGGGTCAAAAGTCCACTAGAGAAGCCGTTTCATACAGTCCTGTGCTCACACATGCCAGACGAGGTTGAAGAAATATTTACTAAAAAAAAAGTGGTGTTTTTTGTACTCTCCAAACAGAATCCTGTGACACATTCATACTCAGTCATCAAGAACTGTATGTGCATGCCAAGGACAAATATATTAAAAATTCACTGCAAAAAATGATTGTGATTTTAGCGATAAAAGACTGTAAACATGCTATGGTTAAAAACAGGTACACTGTAAAAATAAAAATAAAATCAGTCCCTAATAGAACATTTGACTGATCACATCTAAATTTTTCAGTTGGCCAAATTGCATTTGGGTGAATTGATGCAATTTAATTCACAGAAATTCAATTTGGCCAACTAAAAAATGTAGATGTGATCAGTCACTAGAAAATTTTCAATTGGGGCCTGAATTTTATTTTTATTTTTTACACTGGTTAACATTACGTTTCCTTACTACATACGGTGAATACCTGTAATATATATAATATCTACATTTAATGTAATTTTACAGTAAAATACTGTTATCTACAGTTTTTGGAAGTGAAAAAGAGCGAGTCGTTGTGTAATTTAAAGTGAAAAACCATAAATTGACATGACATGTTTCTTATTTTTTTCTCATCAGTTCTGTACATTAGGGTTTTATGTGTTGTTAGTGTTTATTGCATTTTTAAAATGTCATGTGTTACCATGATGGTGTTTAGTGTTTGTGTGAATGACACTGTGCACCATCTATATATGAGTATTGTCTTCTGAAAAGCTTTGATTGATCATGTGATTCTCATCTCCACTGTGATTGGTGGTTGTCAGTAGGCGATTCTCAATGTCAAGGATGCTTCCTTGGAAGGACGGATCCTTCCAAGTCACTTCCTTCAGAGGCTAGGCGAGGCTCCTCTTTAGCATTCGGAGAACACGTAAATGGAACAGGCTAGCAAGTGCACGTCATTGCGTCATTACGTCAGTGAAAAGGTCTGTTGGCCATCAATAACGTTATTTGTATTTTTTAAATATCAATACAGTAGTATTTTGTACCGGTATTTAAACGTTAAACTTTACTTATATTTACTACGGTTATAACAAATGTTTGGTAACGTAAATAAAAACATTGTGGCAAGCAGCGAGGTGAGGGACAGGGAGAGCGGGCCGGTGGAGTGATAATGAGCGGCAGCTGATCGCCACACCGGTCTCGGCTCACGGCAGTGACGGGAGTATAATTGGAGGAGCGTGGAAGGACTAGGCCTGGACTTTATGTTATGGTTTGTTTATGTTTTATTATGTGTGTGCGGGCAGTCGCCCGTGAGGGGGCTATTATAAAGTTGTTGAACGTTTGCCGGTTCCCGCCTCCTTCCTTCCCATCTACAAACCCCGATACAAGCATATTTGCCCCGTTCACGCTCCGAGTCCGACTCCAGGAACGTCTGATAGCAAAGCTGCGCGCATAGGATTGTGGGTGATTTGAGAACGCGAAGTGCGCGAAGGCTACTCATAGGCATCCTTTCCTGTATATGACATATTTTTCGAACGAAGGACTCAGTCCTTGGTTGAATTCCGAGGATCCTCGACATTGGAACAGTCCTTCGTCGGATGTCGATGACGTGGCATCCTTAGAATTCTGGCTTCCGAGGATCCTTCCTTGACATTGAGAAACGCCTAGTATATATCAAAGGCACATAACAGATATTAGTTTTTCAATAGGTTGGCAATTTAAAGAAATACGGTTATTTACTGTAAATTGAACTTAGTTTTGTTTTGGACCCTGATGACTTTCATTTTATGGATAAAACAGTTTGAAATGAGTGTGAATAAAGGATGACTTCTTTTCTGACCTATTCCTTTAAGTGTGCACAAGACTTTTGGTTTTTGTTCTGTTGGTTATCTCACAATGCGTTGTTTTGAAATGTTTTCCTGAAAAAAACCAAACAGCCAGGATACGATCTGAATTGAGTATCAAATCTGGAAATCAACCATTTTTATACAGAAAAAAAAGATCTATTGTCGTCACACATTCCATCAAACAATTAGCAAATGTTGTTGGTTTGTGAGTCTTTATTCATTTGAGTGGTTGTTTTGTAAAACTGCAGTACGTTTGACATCTGAATAAGAGGGAAAACAATCACTGTGGCTTAAAGAAACAACACCTGCCTGTGAAACGACAGCTTTTGTCCATCGGCACACGGTGGGCAATGTTTTCATTCATCAGGGGTGACTTCTACTGTAAAGAATGTGGAAAAAAACGCACTGGAGGGAAACCCGCGCTATGAGCTCACCTGTCTGTGCAATGCCTTTCACTTCTGACAGACCTGCACTCTGCCATTGTCATTCCCCTTCTCCTGGTCCATTCATCCATTGACTTAAAATAAACGGAAAATGGGAATAAATGGAAGCGCTCGACATGATCTGTGAATGGTAAGGAGAGAACTTCTGATTACAGTGAAACGGGACAACCACAGTCTGTGCGCAAGGTAAATAAATGCAACACTGAAAAAAAGGTGTGTTGGATTTACATGATTTAATCATGAACATCGGTTCCACATGAATCAATTAAGTTAAAGCAGCAACTTTTCAACCTTCATAATATATTTTTTAAGACTCTTGTGATGATACATCGACTTACAATAGGTTGAATGACACGTCTGCCATAGCCTGACGGGGTCTGTATCGTTTTTAATCGTACTTTTAAACTTTGGGTTTCGGGTAGTAACCCGAGAACAAAAAGAACTACAAAATTCGACTGCTTTACGGCATCTACGTCACTTCCACCAACACACACACTTCCTTAAATTCGGACGTGCGAGCCCAACTTTGTTCGTCGGATAATATAGTCATGTCCGAAGCAGCACAGACACATAAGAAAGCAAAGGTTTTGTTGGAGGAAAGCAATAAGAGGAAACGGAAAAGTGATTAAAGGCAGGACGAGGATCAACATGTGCCCAGCGTTTGCTCGTCGGCGTGAGCTGAAGGAGGCGTGCCCGACCGATGCTGTCCTGCTTGTTACGGTGATCTCCTACCACTCAAACACTGAACTGAAGTATCATATAGATTCTGTAAAACGCTAACCAATAGACTACTATAATGACGCTGGCTTGTAAACGTGAGCATCGCGATTATTTGGCGTTTGAAAAAAATAAAGCCCATGAAATTATATTCATATGACCTGCTGAAACATATGCCACTGACTGTACCTGGGATGAAGACATTTCACACGCGACGCCAGAAGAACACCTGCATGTGAACTCCTCCTGCAGTGTTCAGGGGAACTGTTAGTGCTGCACCGACCCGCGGCCCGCTTTTATGAAGTTATTTGGCCCGCCCCGCACCACTGTATATATTTTTACAACCCGCCGCGCACCCGTGACCATTAAATAGACATACGGGGTCCGCGGGTTATGAGACGAGCCGCGCATCACTAGTTCAGGGCTATCAGGGTTGTCATGTCAACAAATGCACGCGCGATGGCATCCCCTGATGTAAGATGACAGACTTTACGACAGTAGTTGAGGACATTATTTTTTCCCAACTGTAGGGGGACCCCGAGAGCAAAAGTTGCCCAGTGCTGCTTTAAACAAACATAATTTGTTTGCATAACTTCAACATCATGAAACTAAGTAATTTTTAAGTAATCCAATAGAGTAGTTTTTAAATGATTTTAATATGGCTGCCAAATAACAGTGATATGCACGGGGGGCTTGAGAGCCTCTTTAATCAAATCACACTCTCTAAAAAATGTTGGGTTGTTTTAACCCAATGTTGGGTCAAATATGGACTAACCCAGCTATTGGTTGGGTTAAATATTTGCTTAAGACAACCCAATCTCTGGGTTAAAACAACCCAATTGCTGGGTTAGTCCATATTTGACCCAACATGGGTTGCTTTTTACCCAGACTTTTTAGAGTGCAAGTTTATTTTGTTTTTGTATATCTGTGTGGTCACGTGACTGATTTATAAGACTGTACTAACTAGCTTTCATTCTGTTAGTCAGCAATAGCACATAATGATCATATCCAGTGTTATGTATGAAATGCTCTTTAATGCCGTCTCAATCGCTCCGCTCTTCTCCACTATGGTAACCCAGTATAATTTAAATGGTTCTAATTATTCCAACATAATTAAACATTAAACACTATTAAACAATATAAAGCATCCCCCTAATCTAATTTTGCCTAAAAAAAAACACATAAAATAACACTTAAGTTCAACAATTTTACTTTTCTCGTCAAGTCCCAAGCAAAGCATGCTGGGAATTACAGTTTCAGCAAAAATCATGTTTAAGTACTTGATTGGTTCACATTCACCCCAAATATTGTAATCTAGTAGATTGCACATTTTAGAGAATCACATTAATCGAAAGCAAAAAATCACGTTTAGAAGAGAAACACGATTTTGTTGTGTAGATCGCAAATAATATGACTAAGTAAATTGGACAATGTTGTTTTTCAGTGAACTTGTGCGGCTACGTCAGCGTCAGATATCGATCAGCTGCGTGATTACAGCCCTCGCACTTTCTCCTATTGTAGCAGGTTGGGCTCAACAAGCCGTAGCGTTACAAATAATATCCCTCGCAAGAGAAAAACAATGCTGCGTATTGTGTAACCAAAACATAGCGTCAGTCCCTGCAGGCTTTCAACCCAAAATGAGCACAACAGAAGACTCGGTGCATGTATGAAATAGACCTGCTATTGTGAGTGACACTACTTGAGTTTCCTGCACAATGTGTACGGCACAGTCTCCGTAAGGGGACCCAACTGGGGCAGTTTATCAGTTAGCACCCTGGAGGTCTGATGAGAGAGAAAAACACATGTTTTTCAACAATTATTCATCAGTTTAAAATAGTCACCTGTTCTTAATCCGTATACAATAAGTGACCTCTCTCTGCAGGTAATTATAGAGCAGTATGTCCTTTGGCAAAACCTGAACTGTACTGTATATAAAGAGTCAAACGTAAAAGATGTGCTTCGGAAATCTCAGATATCAAATTGCCATTTTAACATTTAAATGCCCCTGTCCACAGTCTGGTATAAATATATTTACTATGGCAAGCTGTTTGAACTTTTATTCATTCACTGGATATGAATTCTTGATATCAGTGTTTTCACTAAATGTCACCATAGGCCGCCATTCAAATTCAATTCTTGATATCAATATAATTTCAAATATCTAAAATGGCTTTCTTAATAGTAACAATCACATTTATGATATCAGAAATGAACAGAAATGAATTCATGATATTAATAATTGAATTGGAATGACAGCCTATGCACTGTAAAAAAAAAAGTGTTGGTTTTTGTTGGTTTAACTTAAAAAAAGTAAGTAACCTGGTTGCCTTAAAATTTTGAGTTTAAAGAAATTAAAAATTTGAGTTGATACAATGAAGGAAATTTGTGTAGTAAATAGAAACTTAAAATATTATTGTATCTGAACCACATAAATTTTTTTATAAATCATGAAAATAGCACTATTTGGCATGTTTCACTGCGACATCAGAAATAAAACACACACAATTACCCAATATGCTTACAAAATCTTTTAATAATATTTCAATAAAGGTTGTCGATTCTCAAAAAAATGTCATTGTATTAACTCAAAATTTTAATTTCAATTAACTCAAAATTTTAAGGCAACCAGGTAACTTTTTTTCTAGATAATTTTTTACAGTGTGGTGACATTTAGTGAAAGCACAATTACTGATATCAAGAATTCATATCCTGTGAATGAATAAAAGTCCAAATGGCTTGCAATGCTTTACGCCATTTAGTAGTTCTCAACTAAAAAACTGAATCACCCGGTCACCAGCATGAGGCCGCATTCATTAATTCCTCTTTTGTTTGCACTGCAGAGTTCCTTGCAAATGATTTGTGGGATCAGACTGCGAACATCGTCATTTGCGCACTTAATGAGATTAAAAAGATATTAATCAGAATTACCAGGTTAATTAAGTAGAACTAATTATCCCTTATCAGAGTGAGGTCATTAGCGTATTTCACAGCCAAATATTTGAGGCAAATAGTTGCTATGGGATTTTAACACTTGGTCTAGTCCTGGGCTGGACTTACATGACAACTAACAAATTACGGCTGAAAAGAAACCTCATGCTGTGAGCAGCATGTTCAGACTAACACAGTCCTAAAATACTCTCCACACATCAGTCAAACACACTTACACAACTATCAGTGATTCATTCTGCAGTAAAAATGGCCCAATCACAAAATGTAAGTGTTCTTTGACGCCCCATTAACTAAGTAAAACTTCCCTGCAAAGCGTTTACTTTTGAATATGCACTTCTGTTTCGCTCCTATTGTGTGGAAATGCATTTTTCTACTTTAATGTGCTTTCTCATGACAAGCAGACATTCAGGGAAAGCCCTACTCTGACAGTTAGCTTAGTTTTCGAAGCAATCCTGGGTGTTTTCAGGCTTAAACAGGTGGAACTAGTCCTGAATTGGCTGTTAGAAATCAGGTCTTTGAGCTGCTAATAACTCTGAGAGACTCCAGGGAGCCCAACGGTTGGTTCACACTCACCATAGGCTCGTTCACACCTGACCGGACAAGACCGGGCCGCTCTGTCCCATCCTTTACTCTCCCTCACATTGTTACACACTTCTATGACTTACTTCCTTTGTGGGGAATTTCAAATATATGTGTTCATAAAAATGAAGGTTAATCGGGTCCAAAACAACACTGACTTTTATTGTATGGACAAAAAGTGCACAATTCAAAATATATTCTTTTGTGATCCACAGAAAAAAGAAAGTCATACAGGTTTGAAACGGCATGACGGCGAGTAAATGATGACCAAAAAAATTTATATTTTTATTTGTAGTTGTTTTTGGTCACTATCTCTTGAAATGTGCATTGCTCTAAAATCCACTCAGGCATGAAATGACAATGAAGAAAAGTACTATATAATCATAATCATTACCTGAAATAGTAAGTGTAACGAAGTATAATCTGGCAGGTCTTTGTATTTCATATGCAAGTAATTAGCAAAATATCTGCTTCTAAAGCAGCGCCGAAACCAAAAGTACAGTGGTGCTTGTGCAAATGATTCTGCGGCTCAAATTGGGAGTTTCTGCTTGGCACAAGTCGTCTTCTCTTTTAAGACTACAGGATAAGACTACAGCGAGCAGAGAGGTTGAGTCTCCCTGGGAACAAAGCAGGACTATTATCTACAGGGGTAAAGGGTGGTCTTCCCGACACACACATCTCAGGAATTCCTGACATGGACTAATGCCAGGTCAGCCAGAAGCCACACCAACAATAATCTACTTTCAATTTGTCTGCTGAAAAAAAAAAAAAAAGTGTGTGCTTGGTGACGAGCCTTCTCACGTGGCAGAGTCCAAACCTGAACCACCCTACACTGCCTAAAGACATTACTGTCATGAGCTGGAGGACAGAAACATGGAGGAACAATTAAAGAACGGGGAACATTATTAAAATATGTCGCATGTGTTTAGAACCAGGAACAAGGACGAGGGGTTTTCACAAAGCTTGTGTTAATATAAAACAAAAAAATGGCATTAATGTAAGGAATGTTATTTTTAGCTTTATATAACACCTTTTATAATCAAGGTGATACATTTGTACATTTGAAGAGAGATTACATTATCAAACAACAAAATAAAAAAAAGTAAAAAAAAAAAAAAAAAAAGTGGTTTTATGGTGGTGAGAATATCGCAGAGTAGTACATGCATGATGGATTGTTTCAATGTTTGGGTCAAATTTGGACAAATCAAACCATCGGGCTTAACATTTATTTTATAAATTAAACTAACGCTTGCATTTGTCCATATTTGACCCAAGCATGGGTTGAAACAACCCAGCATTTTTAAAAGTGTAATATTATGAGCAAAAGAGTGAAATTATTATATGAAGACAAAGCAAAAGAAGAATCCATATAGCAATTTGCATTATTGGCAAAATCTTACAAACAATAATAAAGTGCATATGTGGTGTTAGTGACAAATTATTCAACAAGGATACATTAAATTGATCAAACATGACAGTAAAGTCTACATTATTACAAAAAAAAGATTTTTAATATGCTGTTCTTTTGACCTTTCTATTCATCAATGCTGAGAAAAAATGAAAAATAAAAAATCCAAAATGGAAAAATGCTGAGAAAAAAATGGTTTCCGCTACAATTTTAAACAGCACAAATGTTTTTAACATGATAAAAAATGTGGCATATTGAATATGAAACTTTTTAATCTTGACTGAAAATAAAAACATACAAAAACAGTTCAATTAAGGGGCTCACGTGTTTATTAAAAAAGGCCTCAGTTGTTTTATTCTGATGCTACAGTGCAGTAGTTTATTTCACCCTGGATATGAGGGTCCATTAGAGATAAGAGTGTCTGAGCTGGCCCTTGTCTCAGTCGTTCTTCAACAGCCAGATAACAGCATTTCACAAGCCTCAGGTCTTTAATAATAAGAAAGGGGAAGTTTAGCCCTCGTGGGATAAGCAGAAGAACTTGTTGATCCCAGATGATCTGATGGCACAAGGAAACAAGATCTGGAAACTAGTTACAAAATATTCTCTCCACGGTGCTAATTGATAAAATTGACTTCAACTGCCCTGGTTGGGTCATCGACAGAGACATTGTCCATGAAGTGATCTGTATCATGTATATCTGTCTTAGGCCTTCTCGCCACATGGTCAGCGGGGTAAGAACAGGATATACCGGATAAAGCTACCTCAACGTTTAGGGTGGCATCAGTCCATTCTGAGAGAAGCCAGAGTGCTCTTCACGCCACATGAAGAGAGTGTGAGGTGTTATCTCTCCATCCCCTCTTGTGTTTCCGTTAGAGCTGGGACTCTATCTCAGCCCGCCTCTGGTCACTCTGGTCTGTAGTGAAGTGATTACTGCTGATTAAACCTTAACAGAGCAATAAGAAGCTGGACGGAGGAACAGATGAGGGACCGGACCTGCTGTTTCGGACCTCGAATCCAGAAAACGTCTGAAATTACTGGCTTACAAATAATACGGCCCCACTTTATATTAGGTGGCCATAAGTACTATGTACTTACTGTGTTCAAATTGTATTGCAAAACACTTTTACTGATATTGAGGTGAGATACGGGTAAAGTTAGGGACAGGTGTGCTGGTGTGGGTCAGTTTAAGGGTAAAGTTAGGTGTAAGGGAAGTGCCAACTGTGTAATTACAAATGTAACTACAAAAATGAATTACAGACGTAATTACATGCAGGTATTTTTAAAAATGTAAGTACATTGTAAAACTTGTATGTACACAATAAGTGCATTGTATCAAATGATTAATAAAATGTTTAGTACATAGTAGTTAAGGCCACCTAATATATAAAGTGGGCCCAATAATACAAATAAAGTGACATGCAGTATTAATGCTCCACAAACGACTGATGCTTTTAAAAAGGGACTAAAAACATACCGGTTTAGAAAGTCTTTTAATGTTTAAATTGCTTTGTGTTTACATTTTTGTGTTGATTTTAATATAATTCTTAAATGCTCTAACTACTTCATTATATTGTTTCCTCCCTTTGTAGCACTTTGACATTTTCTTTAAAATGTAAAGTGCTTTATAAATAAAATGTATTATTTATAATTATTGTACTGCAAAGACAAGAAAGAAACGTACTTGATTATGTAAGAAACATTGACAAGCTTAATTGCATATTCCACATTCAATATTATAAGCATAATAACTCTGGAAGCCTGTTTCTATGTTTAAAAAATATATATATATATAGTAATAAAAAACACTAATTGTGACTTACTGTTTAAACTTTTTTGAAAGAAATGAATACTTTCATTCAGCAACAATGCGTTAAATTGATCAAACACAAAACATTTTAAACGGTAGAGTCCCTATAGCATTAACACATTTATTTCTCATAATTGCAACTTTTTTGCGATATATAGTATTTTGTATCTCAAAAAACAAAAGCATTTTGTATTTTAAACTCGTATCTCATACTTACCCTTTTATATGTTTTACTCAGAGGTGTGAATGGGTTTACTACAAATGTAAACGGTGCATATTTGAATCCTAAATATAGTCTGAAAACCTGGGCTTTCCAAAGATAGATGGCTCCACACTTAAGTGTCAAAGTATAAGTACACAAAGCATAACCATCAAACTAATACTATTATAAATGCAGGACAGTAAAGGATCAGTTTCATCTAGAGTTACTCATAAAGTGATCACCATATCTTGTAATATAGTAGACATTGTATTATAGTCTTATGTAGATCTAATAGTTTTTCTGTTTGATCCATGAGAACGTGTACGCTCCTGTGTCATTTGTACAGCCTTTGGAGTATAGGAGCCATGCCCGAATTGGTATTTCAGGTCCCTAGTGTCCTGCAAATGAGTTGTGACAGGCATATGACACAACCAGGAGCTCTTAAACAAACAGACCAGAAGCAACAGCGTGCCAGTTCCCATCACGGACCACACAACTCGACCAGACCCAGCTCACTCCACATCGCAACTCCTCGAAACGGCGCCTGTGATAAAGATCGAGTAGGACCACATGAAGAGAAAAACCAACAGCTAATTACACTATTACTGCTGCAGGTTGTGATAAAGTTCCCAATCGCAAATGTCACAGCCACTGGCAACAATGTTTTCTTTTGTGCTTCCTCCTTTTCCCCCCCTAAATGTGGCACATGCTGGCATCCTGCACGACGTAACAAACATCCTGTCAGGACCATGATAGCTCTAAATAAACATGACATGTAATTGTCTTCATATACATTTGTCACACAAACATGATTGGAAAATGTAAGCAGATTTGAAACATTCGGGAATGTTGTTTTCACCCTTGGAATGTGTGGGTAAGGAAGGGGAAAACTCTTTAGGAATATAATATGAATCCTAAAGTAATACAGGGGGTGGTTTAATATTATACGCAGTTATATCTGACAGCTGAGGATTAATAAAGAGTCAAACCTTTTAAAAATATCCCAACGTCATTAAAGTTGTTTTTGCTGATTATTCATGTTTCTCAGAATTGTTGACTCATTCTTTATCAATAAGCCTGTGATCTTATCATCAGTGTTTAGACAAGTCTTATCAAAACACCATGTCATCAGGTCACGCTAAAAGCTGCTCTCAGTGCAGTTTTATATTTATATTCATATGTGATCATATCTTTGCAGAATAACATTTACCCCAACTTTCTCAATCCTTTGTCATATAGTTATGAACCAGTACAGCAAATGTACATCTTTAACACATTTTAGCCTAATAAACTGCTGCTGCTTAAATTAATGTATTGTTTCGTCACATAATTTGAGTTGCCATAAAATAATATATTTTTTCAGCGAGGATGAATTAAATTGATCGAAAAACAGTAACGGTTGTTATAATGGTATAAAAGATTTATATTTCAAAAATACTGTTCTTTAGAAATTGTATTCATTAAAAAAAGCATCAAGCTTTGCACACAAATATTAAGCAGATAAACAAAATATAAAGATTTTGAATCAGGCAAGTTGCAGAACCCAAGTGCAGTTTATTTAAATAATAACTAATATAAATCCAAACATGACCGAACTAAACAAAGACTTGACTGACGCGAACAGACTCGACCAGACTCGACTCGACCAGACTCGACTCCAACTGACTCGACTCCAACTGACTCGACTCCAACAGACTCGACTCCAACAGACTCGACTCCAACAGACTCGACTCCAACAGACTCGACTCCAACAGACTCGACTCCAACAGACTCGACTCCAACAGACTCGACTCCAACAGACTCGACTCCAACAGACTCGACTCCAACAGACTCGACTCCAACAGACTCGACTCCAACAGACTCTACTCCAACAGACTCGACTCCAACAGACTCGACTCCAACAGACTCGACTCCAACAGACTCGACTCCAACAGACTCGACTCCAACAGACTCGACTCCAACAGACTCGACTCCAACAGACTCGACTCCAACAGACTCGACTCCAACAGACTCGACTCCAACAGACTCGACTCCAACAGACTCGACTCCAACAGACTCGACTCCAACAGACTCGACTCCAACAGACTCGACTCCAACTGACTCGACTCCAACTGACTCGACTCCAACTGACTCGACTCCAACTGACTCGACTCCAACTGACTCGACTCCAACTGACTCGACTCCAACTGACTCGACTCCAACTGACTCGACTCCAACTGACTCGACTCCAACTGACTCGACTCCAACTGACTCGACTCCAACTGACTCGACTCCAACAGACTCGACTCCAACTGACTCGACTCCAACTGACTCGACTCCAACTGACTCGACTCTAACTGACTCGACTCCAACTGACTCGACTCCAACTGACTCGACTCCAACTGACTCGACTCCAACTGACTCGACTCCAACTGACTCGACTCCAACTGACTCGACTCCAACTGACTCGACTCCAACTGACTCGACTCCAACTGACTCGACTCCAACTGACTCGACTCCAACTGACTCGACTCCAACTGACTCGACTCCAACTGACTCGACTCCAACTGACTAGACCTGAATGACTCGACTCGATCTGACTCGACTTGACTCGAACTGACTCGACTTGACTCGAACTGACTCGACTTGACTCGAACTGACTCTACTTGAACTGACTCAACTTGAATAGACTTGACTCAACTCAAACTGACTCGACTTGACTCGAACTGACACGACTCGGCTCGAACTGACTCAACTCAAACTCACTCGACTCGAACAGACTTGACTCAATCTGACTTGACCAGACTCCACTCAAACTGACTTGACCAGACTCAATTCGAACTGACTCAACTCGGCTCAAACAGACTCGACTCGAACAGACTTGACTTAAACTGACTTGACTCAAACAGACTTGACTCAAACAGACTCGACTCGAACGGACTCGACTCAAACAGACTCGACTCGAACTGACTCGACTCGAACTGACTCGACTCGAACTGACTCGACTCGACTTGACTTGACTTAAATTAACCTAACATTCACCAAACAGACTCGACTCGACAGGAAACATGACAATGAACATGACAAAATAAGAACATGAAACAAAACCAAAACACACCATGACACTGAAGACTGGAGTAAATAATATTTTTTATATAGATTTTATATTATATATAAATCATATATAATAAACTAGATTAAAAAGTTGACTTGGAAGAGAGTTGATCAGAAAGTTTGAAAATGTTTGAAATAGTTTAAGAAGAACTACTTTAGAAGCACTCTACATGCATCAATGCTTTTTGGTAGATTATTAGCTATACGTAAAGGTAAATACATAATTTGGCAGGTGAATCAACAGACCTGCACTTCCTTCTTCTCTGTTTGGTTCACAAGGATCTGCATCGCGTGCAAAGGCAATCAGAGAAGTGCATTAGCATAACTGAAAAGGTGTCCTTCTGCATATGTGATGACATACACCGTAACATTTGGACTGATATTACATCCACAATCTAGAGTTACACTCTGTCCCCTGTTATGCAGATATTTCCCGCCTTAACCCTGCTGTAGGCAGTCGGTATCCAGTGGCGGGACGCAAAAGGCTGCTAGGAGCCTCTTCTCCATCCCTGGAGAACCTGGTGCAGTACAGACTGTTTGTCTTAATGTACTACATCCCTTGCCAGTGCCTCGGGGCAAACACAGCCATAGTATTTTTCTATATGAAGGTCTCCCAGGTGCCTGAAACCATATAGTGCATCTTACAAAAGGTAATTAAAAAGAGCAAAAGCATGCACACAGAAACTGTAACGCAAGTCCTCTCCTTTCAGAGGCCTGTTTTGTAACCGCTGTCGGAGGGGTAAACGGATCTGCGGTGGCCAGGCTGAGAGCGAGGACGAGGGGGCGGGCGATTAAGGATGCCTCCGGGGCATGAAGCAGGACAACCAGGAGAAGATTATTCATCTCACTGTGAGAAAATCTAAGGGCTATGGCATGGCGACACCCCACCCTCTCTTACTTACGGAGCACGGTTACCTGCTCCCATTGGTCTTTGACAGTTCGCTCCAGAATACATTGACAGTCACAAGTTCATAATGTGACCCGTCATTTATCCGTCATTACTCTGAGTTTGTCCCAGTCTAAGATGTCAATCAATGGGTGCGTTTACATGCACACCAGTAAGCTGACAATGCAAGTAAACTAATTATATATAGTAAAATAATAATGTTTGCATCTGATTTTTCAAATGTTACGTTTGTTGTGATGTTTAATAAAGGTTGTCAGTGGGAGATTTATGGCTCATATTATCCCTCATGCAGTTCCAGATGCAGCGTTTAGACTGAACCTCTTCTACTTCTGCTGCATGAGATGAGATGAGAACACATCTTTACAATGTTCTGGGTCTTAAAAGAGTCTGCGTTTGTGATATATGTCCTTATTTCATGCAAAACGCTAGCTCGCTCTGTCTGGATGCGGTTAAATCTTCTCTAAGTTTGCGTTTTTGTCACCGATCACACATGCAGACTTCAATAAGCCGACAGAAAGCAGGTTAATGCGTTTACATGCAGCACGAAATCGGGGTTAGAGGCAAAAAACGACCATTTTATTCTTACGCCGTTTATGACCATACTCCGATAAAAGAAAACGGGTTACCGCGTTTACATGACTATGTTCATTGTTGGCTTATTAGGCATAATCGGCTGAAGAACATGCATGTAAACGCGCCCAATGGGTCCTATATAGACAAGAATATGGTGAAGTTATGGACAATGCAATGGGATAACTTCCCGGGACTCTAATGTAGAAGATTTTTTGCTTGTCTTTTATTTCTTAACACTAATGTAATTTTCAGGGACACCGAATTTTGGGAAGCAGACTATGAAAACTTTGTCAAATATAACAACGAAATAAATAAACAGAGTAAGATATATAATTATTTTTCACTCTTATTACTGTATTTTTGTATCTATTATTTTATTCTAGATGTAAAGTTTGCTTCTGACTGTGTAATATATCAGGAAATAAATACTAAATACTAAACAAACCACTTCCTAATATGATTATATTAGATTACAGTTTTACCAGAACATGATTTCAGTAATACTTATTAACCTCATTCAGAAATACTAGATATAATTTGTTTTAGTTTTTTTGCTTTGTTTTTTAATCTCCTAATAAAAATACATTTGGTCTACAGTCAGATATCTTTATTTTCTTCACCAAAAACTATTCTGTCATGTTTAAAAACATTTTTAGTAATAAATACATAAAACTGATTTGAACATCAAACTAGTATGTAGGAAATCAAGGACGTGTGAAAACAGCCAAATATACAGATTACAGAAGAATGTAGTATGTAATATTTTATATTTGATGTTGGCTGGATATGATTTGTGTAATTGGTATTAAAGCGGTTAAATCCTGTAAGTGTCGGGACCGTTATACAATCCCTTAGAGAACTTCACCTGTTACTGAGGCCTGGGGGAAACACTGATAAGCAGGCTTGAGCTTTGACCACCTCTCAAAACAAGAGACCAAAAAGAAAAGGTGGTAATTTGTCTCATTGCCAGAGGGCAGTATCACCTTCTCATGATCATGCTTCCCTTCCTCCAGTTCTCTCTCACCTCCGTCTTTCTCAGAGTGACACTTTTCTAAAAATACAGAAGGAATCACCCATCCTCCCCGTCTCCATCTTTGGCATATTGTGTTCACTGTAACCAAAGCCTCTTCTCTGTCTTCTCTACTCTTTCTCTCTCTTTCTTTCACGCTCCCCGTTTTTTTTCTCTCCTTGTGCCAATGTCATCGCCTCTCAAGCTGTGATCTCGAGGGACCTCCGAGATCAAACAAACTGTCCCCGGTTGACATTTCTAACGGAAGTGGTGAGATCTGCAAAGAGCTGGACTTTGAAGGCTTTGAGAACATTCCTGAGGTCCGTGATCTGTCTTAGAGTCACTCTGATTCATGCAAGTCATGCTGTCTATATCTGATTCAAGCTTCGCAAATAGAAATGCAGTACTAAAATTAAAACATTAAAAGTCACAGATAAATTGTGGCCTTATTATGTCAGAATATTTTTTTTAAATAATATATCAGGAAATATGGGAGAGCCGGGCACAACCTAACGCAAGGTTAGTTGTAACACACATGGTTTAAAACTTTACAGGATGACAAAACTTGAGTATTTACTAGTTGCCATAACACTATATCGAGAAAAAATTGTCGCAAAATTTTAAAATCTTTGGAAGACATCACTGAACATTTATTTAACCATAGCAAAAGTACATTTCTAACTTAATTTTTCATCTTTATTTTTTGTATTTATTTAAAATAAGACCAATTTGATATTATTGTAATGTTATATCTGTTAATTAACAGTTGAGATCATTCTTTAATGCTGATCTGCAGCAGAAGACACGAGTCGGGGTTAATCCCAGTGGAGCAGGCGGGGCATGTCGTCACAATGAGCTCCTATTAGAAATATGATATTATTATATTCCACTTTTAACAATTCTATTGAGAAACCACGAGAAAATGGTGAATAATAACTGAGCGTCAGTGTTCAGAAATGATTAATTATTATTAAGATTTGAACTGTGATGTAAAGCTGTGTTTTGCGGTGTGTTTGTTGGCAAACTCAAAAATTAGTTTATTTTTAATGATTAAAAAAATGCCATTATTTTTTATGATAAAAGTTAATAATTGATTTTATTGACCATATATTAAAGTTTGTCTTGTATATTTTTTGATTATATCAGCTAACATTTTAATCTGTCATACGATCATGTAACAATGTACCCACCTATGGGGCATGTTGTCACATTTCACTTCTATTCTACCGGGGGAAATCTATAAAAAAAAAATTGTATACATTGTATTATTGAAACAAAACACATAAGTGTACTAGACGTTTGAAATGAATGAGGGGAAAAATAAATACTCCAAGTGAATTTACACACACTGAGAAAGTCAAAAAGTGTTGGGTTGTCCCCCGCTCTCCCCAATTTATTGTAAAAAAAGAGCCTAAAACATGAAATGTAAGATTAAAAGGCTCAGCAACAACAAGTGTGGATAAAATAAAAATGACCATGTAAACTGAGCATAATGGTGTTTTAAGAGCTCTAGAAAAGATATCCCAATGCAACCATTTTCAAAATGACACCCATTTCTTTCTGTCACTGCAAACCGCATGAAAATAAGCCACTTCACTGATTAATTGTGCAATTTCAAAATGGGAAATTCTATAGTGAGGCACAGGAAGAGAACGGCAGTGTTCTCAAACACTCATTCCATGCACATGAGTATGGGACTCAAGTGTGTCTCATTTAGCTCAAACTGCAGCGGAGCTTAGGAGATATTTTGTGTTTTGTATATAAAAGCCTCTTGTTCACATTTCAAAACCATTTTGTAATTATCATTTCCCACAGACATGAGAGTTGCCTCATTCAGCTGTCCGTATCACAATAAATCCATCCCAAAATAGGAATAATTACTTATAATGGACGGCAGCTCCTCCACTGGGACCGCTCATTGAGACAATATAAAAAGTAGTAATGTCTTCCACCAAAACATGACGGTTTATATTAACGCAACACCATTTGCACGGAACGCGATGTGATTTAAGCTATAAGAATAACTGTGCATGAAGAGCCAACGCCTGTTTTGGTGACGCTGATGGTGAAACAACTGCACAAGATGGAATCATCTATTTGTGACATTTCCAAGGTGTCATGGGTATATGTGGATCTGTGTGTGTGTTGCATTGCGGTATCTCTCTGAGCCAGAGCCAGTCAGGGCACTTGGAAACAGGAAGACCTCTCTAGCTTTTCTGTGAAATCATGGAAAAGGTCAGAACGTTTTTCCATCTGGAGCAAAACCTGGTGCATCCAGAGACTTGCACCTGGCGCAGGTCACCTCACCATCATCTCACGAGCGCAAACAGCCTTGCAAATCACCACACACACACACACACACACACACACACACACACACACACACACACACGTTTGTTTTTGTGACATATAGGGACATTCCATATAGTCGTAATGGTTTTTATACTGTACAAACTGTATTTTCTATCCCCTCTACACTGCCCCTACCCCTAAACCTACCCATCACAGGAAACATTCTGCATTTTTACTTTCTCAAAAAAAACTCATCCTGTATGATTTATAAGCCTTTTGAAAAGTGGGGACATGGGTAATGTCCTCATATTTCACCCTCTCCTTGTAATACCTGTGTCATACCCATGTCATTAAACACATTTGTGTCCTCAAATGTCACAAAAACATGCCCCCCACACACACACACACACACACACACGACATAAACAGACATTTTAACTGACAACGCCAGGCTAGGGCTGTGAGCTGACAATAAGATTACACCACAAATAAAAACAGAAAACATTTCATAGTGCCAAAATATCAGATCAGTCATTTTGGTCCTGCATGACTGTTTTATTCTGCCGAACACAAAAGAAGATGTTTGTCATACAATGATTATACATCCAAACCAACACTGAACTCATTTTATGGACTAAAAATAATGAGAGACTCTTCAAAATATCTTGATTGTGTTTCACAGAAGAAAGCCATACAATTTTGGAATGACAAATGAGTAAATGGTGACATTTTTTATAGTGAGCCTGGTGATAAATCAACAGACTAAGGCCAGATTTACTAACAGCTCGCGCCAATGCAAACCCTGTTTTGGCGTTAAAAACTCCTATCAAATATGACTGCAGTGATAAATAAATGCTGAAAAGGCGTGGACAGGGTTATTTGTACGGCTGATCTTATTGCATATGCATTTGTAGGAGTTTCACTTTAAGGCGCAACATTTATGGGAGCAGATTATTTAAATGAATAACGCAAGGTGAATTATAAGGTTTGGCTTGTCAATTTACTGGCCATTATTTACTTCCCCAAAAAAAAAAAAAAAAAACCCGCCTTAAACCATACGCTAATGGTAGATTGCGCTGGTCATTACGGAAATGATCCAGCTGCGTCTGTGTTCATTAAATGGTTAGCTCACCCAAAAAGCTAGAATTGAAATCCGATGGCTCAGAAAGGCCTTCATTGACACCGATGTCATTTCCTCTCTCAAGACCCATAAAGGCACTAAAGACGTCGTTATAAAGCCCATCTCACTACAGCGGCTCTACAATCATTTTATGAAGCACAGAGAATAGTTTTTGTGCGCAAAAAACCCTAAATAACGACTTATATAGTGATGGGCCGATTTCAAAACAAAGTTTCAAACCGTTATGAATCAGTGAATCGATTCATGATTCGGATCACCAAAGTTGACACGCGAGCCGAATCCTGAGTTGATTCACTGATTCATAACGGTTCTGAACTTAGATTTGAAATCGGCCCATCACTATATAAGTCGTTATTTAGGGTTTTTTGCGCACAAAAACTATTCTCACCGCTTCATAAATGATTGTAGAGCCGCTGTAGTGAGATGGGCTTTGTAACGACGTCTTTAGTGCCTTTATGGGTCTTGAGAGAGGAAATGACATTGGTGTCAATGAAGGCCTTTCTGAGCCATCGGATTTCAACACTAATATCTTCATCTGTGTTCCGACAGTGTTAGAAAGTATATATTCTGAGAAAGTATTTGTCGACCTGATGACCTAGAACTTCTGAACTGGTGGCAGACCCGCTAAGTTAAACTGTGCCTTAAAGGGTTAGTTCACCCAAAAATGAAAATTATTTCATTAATAACTCACCCTCATGCCGTTGGACACCCATAAGACCTTCGTTCATCTTTGGAAGACAAATGAAGATATTTTTGTTGAAAGCTGAGAAAGGCTTCAGATAGGCCTCCATTGGCATTCAGTACATTCCCACTCACAAGACCCATAAAGGCACTAAAGACGTCGATACAAAGTCCATCTCACTACAGTGGCTGTACAGTAATTTTACAATGCGACGAAAATAGTTATTGTGCGCACAAAAATCAAAATAACGACTTTATGCACCAAGTTATTGACGTGAACTCGATGCAGAAGAGGAGGAGCGCCGCTATCACCTGAGTTTACATTCCAAGACCAACACAGAAGACAATAACTTGGCGGATAAAGTCATTATTTTAATTTTTTTGCGCACAAAAAACATTCTTGTCGCTTCGTAAAATGATTGTACAGCCACTGAGATGGACTTTGTATCGATGTCTTCATTGCCTTTATGGGTCTTGTGAGTGGGAATGTACTGAATGCCAATGGAGGCCTATCTGAAGCCTTTCTCAGCTTTACACTAAAATATTTTCATTTGTGTTCCGAAGATGAACGAAGGTGTTACGGGTGTCCAACGACATGAGGCTGAGTAATTAATTAATAATTTTTGGGTGAATTAACCCTTTAAGAACTAGTCTGACCAAGTAGCAACTAGTTAGGGCTAATTAGTCTGACTGCAAGCCTGATGATGGGACTTGATGTGTTATGATTCGTGAGTTGTGAGCGTGAGCAGGCTCAAGCATGTGACTACACACAAAAAAACTACTGTATTATCCCATAAAACTGAACAGTAGCTTGCCGTTATTATTTTGCCTGTCAAATTCAACAGGATAAAGGCCTGTTTGGGCTGATACACATTGGGGTTTCTTAAAGAGATAGTCACCCAAAATTAGAAACACTTGGAAAAACACCCCAAAAAATTAATTCGTCACCCTCGTGTCGTTCCAAACCCGTAAGACCTTCGTTCATCTTCAGAACACGAATGAAGATATTTTTATGTAATCCGAGAGCTCTCTGACCCCTCCATAGACAGCGATTTAATTAAAACTATTTAATTAACAGCGTTGGCCAATGGTAAGCCGGAAGCGCTACAGTGTTTACACTACGTCAACAGTGTAAGAGTCTGATACAGGCTAGAAGAAATTGTTGCATAAAGTTGTTATTTTTGTTTGTTTTTGTCTACAAAAAGTGCTCTTGACATTTCATAAAATTAAGATTGAGCCACTGGAGTCACATGGACTATTTGAGCTATTGTCTTTCTGGACATTGAAAGTGTTCATTAAACTGTTGTCTATGGAGGGGTCAGAGAGCTCTCGGATTACATCAGAAATATCTTCATTTGTGTTCTGAAGATGAACAGAGGTTTTACGGGTTTGGGACGGCATGAGGGTGAGGAATTAATGGCAGAATTTAAATTTTTGGGTGAACCCTTTAATATGTAGCCCTGCAAATAAAGGCTTTTTAAATACTTAAATCTATGCATTTGCATAATGATAAATACTAAGATATTCGAAATTCAATCGAGTGGTATTTAAAAGTTGTTAAACTTTTTACCCAAGCAATTCACAAACAGGTTAATCCTGCTCTGAAAATAATTTGAGCATTTAAACACAATGTACTTTAATTACACACAACTTATATATATAGACACAACTATATATAGACACTAAGTCTTGTGTTGCAGTAAACTTAAAGGACAGACAATGAGGGTTAATTTGCAGAGCTTGACATACCCTGTCACATAAAACTATTATTGGAAAGCACCTCGGTGTCCTTAAAAGTCTCTAACTTCAGCATCAATCTTATTTCACGTTGCTCTCCTGCGGGAAGTAAAGTTCTCAAAGTTGAGAAAATAACAGGTTGTCTCTTTAGATGTTTGGCGTGGCTCTCGTATACCTTCAGAGCTGAGTATGGTGTGCCCAGGCTAGCCCAGACCACAACCCCCTGTGGAGCTGAGAGGACCCAGCCCATGTCTAACCCTGTCTAAGAAGATCCAGCAAGAGACAAATGCACCGTCCAGAAGGACCACCGCTGTTAATGAGCAACTCAAACATCAATGACCTACAATCAAGGACCTTATGAAGTAACTGGAATGTTCTGCATTAAAATGAATAAAGCAAATTTGTCTAAAATCAGATCAAACATGCATCTCCAGTCACTGTAACATGAGACGGTGCTGAAGAAACACCCCTATGGTTACTTATAATCCACTATAATTACTAGCAGCGAAGCTAATCATGAGATAAAAATAATAATAATAATGTAATTTGTTTCACATCTTTCAAGGAAGGGAGCTTTTTCAAAACTAAATTCAGTTTTATTACATAATTAACATAACACCTGAATCCACCCATTTCACAAGAACAAATTAAGAATATTATGTCTCTCATAATTATGGAGCAAATACATTTTCTCAAAATGCTTTAGACATGTGGGAACCTGGACCACAAAACCAGTCATAACTGTATTTTTTTTTTTTTCTATTGAGATTTATACATCATATGAAAGCTGAATAAATAAGCTCTCCACTGATGTATGGTTTGATAGGACAATATTTGGCTGAGATACAACTATTTAAAAATCTGGAATTTGAGGGTGTGTAACCCCTTCTGTTCGGACAGGGACTCGAACCCGGGTCCCCCGGCATGAGAGTTGGATGCTCTAACAAGGAGGCTAAAGGCTGCAACCTCTAGTGTCAGTCGCTAGAGCGTCTTTTGAGGTCAGAGGAGTGAGGTTTACTCGCACAGCAACTACTACTAGCTGGCCTCTGTTACAGGTGCAAAAAAATCTAAATTTTGAGAAAAAGTTGTTTAAAGTGTCCTTTAAAGTTGTCCAAATGAAGTCCATAGCAATGCATATTACTGCTTATAATAAATTTGATATATTTACAGTGCAATATGCAAAATATCTTCCTGGAACAATCTTAACATTCACATAGTAATTTTTGCCATAAAAGAAAAATGCTGAATACATCATGTATTCAGATTGGGTCTCGCCACAAATATACCTGTACGACTTATAACTTATGCAGGGTCACATATATATATAGCGATAGTGACCACAGCTAGCTAGATTTCAGTTATATGTGTGTAATATAAAACATATAATCTATAATCATATATAATCTACATCAACCATGAAAGGAAGACTGACTTTTGGTGAATTATAACTTTATCCCACCTGCATTTGATGTGAAACATAGATTTGTGCAGTTTCTTGGAATTATCAAATTTCATTAAAAATGGTCTGGATGGATAGACGGACGGACAAACAGACTGAAATCTAGCTAGCTGTGGTCATTATTGGCCCTTCCTGAGAAACAAAGCATATAGATGTGGGGCAGGTTAAATGAAAGGTTGGGTCTTGGTGTGGTTCAGACTCACCTGCCCCACAGGTCTGTGGATGAGGTCTGAGAGCGGAGCGGCTGGAGGCCTCAAGGCGGGCCTGGGAAAGGAGCTGCATGCTGAGGCTCATGAGGAGTTCTCCGCCTCTCTCTGCAGGGTCTCTGTCAGTCAGCCCTGACCCCCTGCAGAAGCACACACCTGTCAGGACACAGCACAGAGAACACACAGGTGAGTGTAATGCCTATGATACAAATTTTTGAGTAATGTTTGCCGGGCAATTTTGCCAAGCGATGCTGCAGTGGGCATTTTCCCATTGAGAATGTTTAACACATTTCTTTTTGCACATCCAGATAGAAATGTGTTGCCCATTCTCAATGGGAAAGTGCCCAAACAACATTTTTCAGCAACATTGCTCAAAAAGTTGCCCCGTTTATCATCAGCTTTAGGGATAGGAAGGATCTCTGCGGGGGGCCTTAGATATAACACTGTCTAATGTTCTCAAAGGAAGACAACTTGATGGATGATGGACAAATAGGCCATAATTGAGACTATTTTATACATGAAATTGTAATTTTGAGTGATGGATTTGAGGATAAAGCAATGTTAACTGAAGAAATATTTGGTGAATAGTAATTGTAGTGCTAGTTTCTTGTCAGTTTTGTAGTTAGTGTAGTAAACAATAAAGGGATAGTTCACCCCAAAAAATAAAATTCTGCCATAATTTACTCACCCTCATGTTTCTTCTGCTGAACACAAAATAAGATATTTTGAAGAATGTTTGTAACAAAGCATAGAGAACAAACATTCACTACCATAGTTTTCCCTCTACTAGTGCATGGTTGCTCTATCTGCTTGGTTACAAACATTCTTCAAAATATCTTATTTTGTGTTACAGGTTTTACTACTCATACAGGTTTGGACCAACATGAGAGTAAGTAAATTATGACAGAATTTTCATTTTTGGGTGAACTATCCCTTTAAGTGTCACGTGTGTCTGTTAATTACCACACTTTGATAAAGTAATAATAATGATGCTAAATGTGTACAGTATTGCGTTTGAAGTGTATTTTCCATGCAGTCATGTGTAAAGTAGCAGTGCGTGTAGCATTTAATCAGTTAGCGCTCCTTTAACCACTTGATGTTGTCTTGGAAATCAGCCTGAACTGTGAAAGTGTTTATTCATTTAGCTATTTCTAAAGCTAACTCCACTGCAGGGCTTGATGTGGACATCTAAACCAATCTGTTTTGCTTGTGACGATAGTGTGTTGAACAGCTTGCAATAATTCCATAAATCCTGGCAGGGGGTAGGAGTGTTTTTCCATGACTGTGATTCTTTTATTAGAACTTACAGAATAACAGCATTTTCCGAAAAGCTCAAATATGAAGGTTAAATAAAAAATAAAAAAAAGCTCTTTGATTGCCAACACCAGCACATGCTGGGATACGGTATGCCTTTTTGTGCCAAACTGCACTCAAAAAATGATTCAGGCCCTTCATAGATAAGACACATTTCAATTAAGTTTACTTTACCTAGTTAAATTAAGTTATGTCGAAATGTGTTCAATCAGCCAAATATATTTAAAAATGAAGTTTACTTAATTAATTTGAGTTAAAACTACATGAAATATTTGTGCTGACATAACTAACTGGGAAATTGTGGATTAAAGTGTTATGTGTTTTTCAGTAAAGGGAAAGATGTTATTAGTTAATGTCAGTGTTTAATGTTCAGTTATGTTGGACATTGAGGAGTTTCTGTAATTTTGTGGTTACCATTATGCAGAAGAGTGTGTGTGTGTTTAGGCTGTGGGCACTCTATATACTTATTCACTGGATGAATTCCTGCTCTCAATTTAATATTTTTAGTTTGTCCAATGGGTTCATTTTGCATTTTATTTTTAAAAATATGCTTGTTGTTATTTACATTTTTTAAAGGCAAATTAAATTGATAACAGTGTTCACCTTACATAATAAACTTTTATCAATTTAACATAACATCATTAAGTAAACAGCACATATAAATATTATGTAACAGTGACGAATCCAAATGGTTTGTATTTACTCAAAGAAATTGTGCCGGCTTTACTTGAATTTTTTTTGCTCATATAACTAAATTGTTATTTGTAAAAATTGCTCAATATAGTTGTGTGCAATCACTTACTACATTTTTAAAAAAAAAGTAAATTCAACAAGCAATTTTAGGCTTCCGTTTGTGTACAAAATCTTTTCTAAACATGAATTTGCTCAAGCATTGTCTATGAATAATCGAAAGACAACTGGATTGTATGTGTGTCGATACAGACATTATGGGTGGATGTGTGTTGTGACTAATCACAAGTCTAAGCAGAACCCACCTAAGCCTGAGGAAGAGTACGGATGGACTGTCAGAACTCAGCTGGATGCCACTACCTGGACTATTAGTCATCACACAATAGGAGCCATTTATCAACACTGAAAAGAAAAAGAGATTGGACAAATACATTTTACTGCACTGGGTTTCATTTTCCAACAACAGAAAATATGTTAGGAATGAAATGCATACATTTTACAGATGATTTTAGATCAAATATATATATATTACCATTAAAAATCATGGGGTTGGTAAGATTTTATTAATGTTTTTGAAGCCTCTCATACTCATCATACAAACAGCAATGTTATGAAACATCATAATATTTTTACACAATTTATGAATAGGGGTGTAACGGTACACGTACCATTTCGGTACAGGACTTCTGGTACAGTGCACATGTGTTTTCTTGAATGAATACATATGAATATGATGTTTAACAATAGGATTGTTTAACATGCGAAAGAAATCCGAGCTCCCACATGAACATATTAAGTATTCTGTCCATTTTATCACAAAATTCAACGATAAACGCCGTTTTGAAGCTCAATGTGACGTGACTGATCACTGTATATGCGAGTGGACGCAATCATCTCGACATAGTCGAAGAATAAACATGAATGAAGGTGTGTTGAGGATACGTCACAACTCACTGAAACACATCATATGTGGTGTAATCGCTAAATCAGTGTTTCAACGGCGGACAGACGTCAATAAAACAGCTTGAGAACAATGTCCCGTCGCATCACATTTACCTCAGAAGTCCTTCAGTGTCCACAGCTGTGAGTTCACTAGAGAAATCAACTCTTTCACTGAAAATATGACCTATAGTAGCCTATTTATTCACTATATTCTACTGAACCTGTTACATGAAAATGAGACACTGTGTATAAATTAATTTTCAGCAGCCATTACTCTTTAAGTCACAAAATCGTTCAGAAATAATGCTAATGCTGATTCCACATTACTCTGGTTTTAATTTATATGCACTGGCTTCCAGTTTATTGTATTTATCTTAATGTGCTGTTACTTGGTTTTAAATCCTTGAATGGATCAGCACCTGACTTATCTGTTCACCATCCAGTATGGTATTTAAGGACATCCCATCAGGGACGGCTAAATGTCCTCCGGGCTAGGCTGAAATTTAAAGGTGATCATGCTTTTGCCATTGCTGCACCGAAACTCTGGAAAAGCTTTTTTATTAAAACGGCCTCTACATGATTTTAAAACAAAGTTTAAAACCTTTAATTTTCTCTGACTTTTAATCATAATTGATTTATTGGTTATGTTTAATATGTGTAATATGTTATTTTGTGTATGATTTTATTTATTGAATTTCCTTAGACATATTGTACAGCACATTGGTTGATTTTAATGGTGCTATATAAATAAAGTTGAAGTTGAAAAAGCTGAATTGGAGCACAAAAAACGTTTCTTAACATCAATGTTGAAAACTTTTAGACTGTTTTTTTGTGTGTGTGTGAAAACTGTGATATCTTTGATGAATATAAAGTCAGCAAGAATGTTAGCTCAAAGGAGTAGTTCAGCCCAAATAGTATGATTTTCTTCATTGCAACACAAAAATGATGCATCCCTTTAGAAGATTGTCCACATTTATTCTAATTGCATGAAAAATAACAACCAGCACACTGTGTTCCACAGATGAAATAAAGCCACACAGAATTTAAATTGAATGAGAGTGAGTAAAAAATTATTAATTTTCATTTTCAGGTTAATTATTATTTTAACAAAACACTCATTATAGGACATCAGGTGTGCAGCATGACCAATGAATGAACTCGCACAGTTTACTAACAGGTTCAAGATGGTGTGATGTCCAGGTGAGTAAGATCCGAGGCCTTTCGAGAGTGCAAACGTGGTGCAAAGTGGTACCACTGGTTTGTACAGGCCTCTTAATATGCATCTGTCACGCAGACCATTGCAAGCACGTTCAGGTCTGTTAGAGCCGTGTGAGTAGTAGCTGACTCCATGCATATATTCACACCACACGTGGGTGCGGTTACTCTAGTTCTAGATCAGCTAGTTTAGGGCTTAGTCAAACTGTACCGCTGCCAAAACAGACACGTTGAGATGCACGTTTTGGATGGATGCTGGCACGTTGAACAACTGTAGTTTCATAGATATATACACATGTCCATAATACTGCTTTGTACTGTTATATTTCATTTATGTTAGCGGAGGGTGACTAATAAAATAAATTAGCCTCATTTCAGGGCTAGGCTGGTGTATGGCTGAAACCTAAGAGGAGGTCAGCTAGTATCATGTCTCTTTTATGACTGGTACCTGGTGGGATTCTCCACGAATCCACCAGGCAGGGCGAGGTTGCCCACAGAGGAATGTTGTTGCTGTTTTAAGTGACTATTACTACCTGCTGGCTCTCTTTCACTCGGGCCTCTATTGCCTGGGGATTCGATTGGATTGGCGCTGTAAAGTCTTGTGTTCCATGGGGCTGGTCCCAGGGGTAAATTGATGGGAGGCAGGACCCTCATTCAGGCCCAGTGGGGGGCTACAATCGCAGGCCTGCCCTAGCCTTTGGGCTGCCCTGCTTCCGGCTAAAGAGGCCTCAGCAGGAAACGCTATCCTGGTTACACAGCCAAAAGCCTAAAAGTGCCAAAACAGACACTAACAAAGGTTTAGCTCAAGAATCAATCGTTGCTAGAAGAAAGGTATGTTACCAGATTTGTGACTTTTAAAAAAAATGCTATAAGCTACCAGTCCTTTATATGATCACCAATGCTGAATTTATTTAATTAAACAGTAAAAGTAAAAACAGAAATGTGAAAAATGTTTTATTTGAATATATTTTAAGATGTAATTTATTCCTGTGACTGTAAAGCAGATTTTTTTCATTAGCCATTACTCCAGTTTTCAGTGTCACATGATCCTCTGGAAATCATTCTGAATGCAGCCTTGATGAGCATTAGTTTTAAAAATCTTAATTATTCCAACCTTTTGACCTGTATTGTAATATATATATATATATATATATATATATATATATATATATATATATATATATATATATATATATATATATATATATATATATGAGAGAGAGAGAGAGAGAGAGAGAGAGTGAGAGAGAGAGAGAGAGAGAGAGAGAGAGAGAGAGAGAGAGAGAGAGAGAGATTTGAATTTGATATGTAGATATGCTGTAAATAAAAATACATTGTTTCATTCCCACAGTGTGGAGTGTGTAGCTTTTCATTTCTTAAACAACCACATAGGAAGACACATCATGGCCATATTTCCGGATGACAATGTCCAGATTCATCAGCTCAGATTGTGAAAGAAGGGATGTGAGGGAGAATAAAGGATCATTTTCACACATGAATCAGCACCTCTCAGCACCTCCAGACCTGACTTAAATCCATTGAAGGTCTTTGGGATGTGCTGGAGCAGACTTGCATTGACAATGATCTTGACCAAAAATGTGCGACCAAAATAAATGTTATTTCCATCAAGAGGTGCATCAATTTTTTGGTCAAGATCATGTACTGACAATGCAAGAGTCCAGCACTCTGTCAAGTCTCCTCCAGCACATCCCAAAGACTTTCAATGGATTTAAGGTCTGGACTCAGAGGTGAAAATGATCCTTTATTCACCCTCCCTACGATTCTTTCACAATCTGAGCTGATGAATCTGGGCATTGTCATCCTGGAATATGGCCATGATGTGTCTTCCTTCCTACACACTCCATCAATTAGAAGAACTGTTGCCAAACATATAAAAGGCTAGACACACAATTATCTCTGCAATAATGACCCAATCATTGACTCTTAAGCATTTGCCCATTTAAATCCAAACAGCAACTTTTTTTTTGCCACAGTGTATAATTACAGGCTTTTCCTATTCTTTAGAAAGTCCTTCTTATAGTCATACTTTTTTTCTAGCATTAATATTAGGCTACTATTGCAAAATATTGGATAAGTTCAGTCTGTTTTGCAAAATCACATTTTGATTGGCACACATGACACATTAACCTATGAACTTCACATGCCACGGAGAATGCAGCACTACTGAGTAGGCTAAAGGCACAGTTTAAATATTTTTATAATGTTTTCATGTTTATAGCGCTATATATAATTGGATGTAGTTAGTGGATTATTTCACTGCATTTTTATTGTTTATAGTTTTGGTGTTGGTGGCGTTATCATGATAATCATGCATATCATGAGTCAAACTTTCAAATACAAACCCGATTCCTAAAAAGTTGTGACAGTGTACAAATTGTGAATAAAAACAGAATGCAATGATGTGGAAGTTTCAAATTTCAATATTATATTCAGAATACAACATAGATGACATATCCAAATGTTTAAACTGAGAAAATGTATACATTTAAGGGGCAAATAAGTTGATTTTAAATTTCATGGCATCAACACATCTCAAAAAAGTTTGGCCAAGGCCATGTTTCCCACTGTGTGTCATCCCCTCTTCTTTTTATAACAGTCTGCAAACGTCTGGGGACTGAGGAGACAAGTTGCTCAAGTTTAGGAATAGGAATGTTGTCCATTCTTGTCTAATAAAGGCTTCTAGTTGCTCAACTGTCTTAGGTCTTCTTTGTCGCATCTTCCTCTTTATGATGCACCAAATGTTTTCTATGGGTGAAAGATCTGGACTGCAGGCTGGCCATTTCAGTGCCGGATCCTTCTTCTACGCAGCCATGATGTTGTAATTGATGCAGTATGTGGTCTGGCATTGTCATGTTGGAAAATGCAAGGTCTTCCCTGAAAGAGACGACGTCTGGATGGAGCATATGTTGTTCTAGAACTTGGATATACCTTTCAGCATTGATGGTGCCTTTCCAGATGTGTAAGCTGCCCATGCCACACACACTCATGCAACCCCATACCATCAGAGATGCAGCTTCTGAACTGAGTGCTGAAAACAACTTGGGTTGTGCTTTTCCTCTTTAGTCCGGATGACATGGCGCCCTAGTTTTCTAAAGACAACTTCAAATTTTGATTCGTCTGACCACAGAACAGTTTTCCACTTTGCCACAGTCCATTTGAAATGAGTCTTGGCCCAGAGAAAACGGCTGCACTTCTAGATCATGTTTAGATATGGCTTCTTTTTTGACCTATAGTTTTAGCCAGCAATGGCGAATGGCACGGTGGATTTTTCTGGAAGTATTCCTGAGCCCATGTTGTGATTCTCATTACAGTATCATTCCTGTATGTGATGCAGTGTCGTCTAAGGGCTAAAGATCACGGGCATCCAGTATGGTTTTCCGGCCTTGACCCTTACACACAGAGATTGTTCCAGATTCTCTGAATCTTTGGATGATATTATGCACTGTAGATGATGATAACTTCAAACTTCACTTTTTCTCTGAGAATCTCCTTTCTGATATTGCTCCACTATTTTTCGCCGCAGCATTGGGAGGATTAGTGATCGTCTGCCCATCTTGTTTTCTGAGAGACACTGCCACTTTGGCAGTCTTGTTGCCATCTTGTTGCCAATTTTATCCTTATAAGTTGAAAATTGGTCCTCCGGCTGTTCCTAATACGTATTATTCAATGCTCTGCTATCTGGTCAGTAGATTTTGGTTTCATTGTTGTAGTAGCGACAAGTTGTTTCTAGTCCAACAAACACTTGAATGGGTTACAAGTGTTAATGTTATTTCTACCACATTATGCTTTTAACACAATTCAGGATGCGGTAAAAATGTTAATGACACTTCAGAAAAATGACTGTGAGAGGACACATTAAATAAAACTACAAATACATAAGGGAAAAGTATGTTTTAGGAGTATTTAATATTTTTATACTATCTACACAATATTAACATTAATAAGAAATAATATATTACTTTATGTATATATGTAATTCATTCAACTGTTAATACTTCATAAAAGGTCAAACAAGCTTCACAATCCCAAGTACATATACACCCAGTGTACTTTTACATTTTGAAAGATTGCATGAGGAGAACATCAAAACGGAAACAGCTGAGGAGAGCAGGCATGTTCCTGCAGTGTTTGACAGTCAATGTGACACTGTGGCTAAACTCTTCAGCACCTCTTTGCTCTTTCCTCTGTTTTTACAGGTGTCTGTTGCTGGTTGTTTTAGGCAGAAGTCAGGGCATTAGACTGAGCGATATGAGGAAAGAGGTGGACAGCCCACGTCATCACCTGCCCAAGGTCAGCTCTAGACTCATGGCTCACAGTGTTGATCCAACAAGGGCACAAAGTGTACTTCCTCCACCCAAATTTCAGCATCTTAGTCATTAGAGTCATAAACCAGATTCATTATCCTATCTCATGGGCAATATTAAGGAAATTGTGTCGGCCCTGGAGCCATAATGTTCTGCATGATGCTTGGGGCAACAGACATAAAGTGCATTTCCTCTATCAACACTTTAACACCACACATGCTTCCGCCGTGATGATTCATGTTTCTCCAGGGTGAAATTCAGGAAACAATTATAAAAATGCTGCTGATCATTTGCTGTTCTGTTCCCTATGTAAAACACAAATACACCAATCAGGCACACCATTATGACCACCTACCTAATATTGTGTTAGTCCCCCTTTTGCTGCCAAAACAGCCTGACCCATCAAGGCATGGACTCCACTAGACCCCTAAAGGTGTGCTGTGGTATCTGGCACCAATATGTTAGCAACAGATCCTTTAAGTCCTGTAATTCGTGAGGTGGGGCCTCCATGGATCGGACTTGTTTGTTCAGCACATCCCACAGATGCTCGATTGGATTGAGATCTGGGGAATTTGGAGGCCAAGTCAACGCCTCAAATTCATTATTGTGCTCCTCAAACCATTCCTGAACCATTTTTGCTTTGTGGCAGGAGCATTATCCTGCTGGAAGAGACACAGCCACCAGGGAATACTGTTTTGATGAAAGGCTGAACATGGTCTGTAACAATGCTTAGGTAGGTGGAGCGTGTCAAAGTAACATCAATTTGGATGGAAGACCCAAGGTTTCCCAGCAGAACATTGCCCAAAGCATCACACTGCCTCTGTCGGCTCGCCTTCTTCCCATAGTGCATCCTGGGGCCATGTGTTCCCCAGGTAAGCGACGCACCAGAAATGAGAACACTATTTTAAATAAATGGTTGTAAAGTCATTGGGTTAAGGTGCCGTGTTAAGAGCATTAAGAGCGTGTACGCGTCTCCCATTCTGAATATGAATATAAGCAACTCAATTCAAGTTCACTTGTGCATTCGCATCATTTTGTGAAGATATATCATTTGCAATATTTTGTTAACTTTATATAAATCTGATTAATCTCATATAGGAAGCTTTTTGTTGAGTTAAATAATGCGCTAACAAAGAGCTTCAGTGTAACTTACCAGTGTTGATTCATCGCATCTGCTTCAGCTCGCGCAGTTCAAACAGTTGCGACCAAAAATAACTATGATTGGGACAATCATATTACATAACATTAATGAAAACAATATTTTAATAAATGGTTTTGAATTAATTGGGTTTAGGTGACGTTTCAGCACGTTGTTCTTGGCAGTGCATCCACACATTTTGAATAACAGATCTGAGGCGGCGTTCGTGTTGTATTACAGGTTATATTTGGTTATTAAATAAGTCATTTATTTAAATTATATATAACATCGACTAATTTTACAATCCCATAGCCCTTTGTTTATATTAAAAAAAATATAAAAAATTTTCATTCATTTGGTGAAGAACATGGCGTTTTGAGCAGCATTGCACATACTGTCATGCTGTCAGCTATAAGCAACTGCTGTAGAGGCATATTTCAGTATTTTGGTTAACGATTAATCGATTAATTGATTGTTAATTTAAACGACGATCGATCATGGGAATTTGTGAAAATTGACATCCCTATAAAATATTATAACAATTATACTACAATAGCTGTTTACCATTTTAATATATATATATATATATATATATATATATATATATATATATATATATATATATATATATATATATATATATATATATATATATAATTTCTGATTAAAGCAATTATCTAATCAACCAATCACATGGCAGTTGCTTCAATGCATTTAGGGGTGTGGTCCTGGTCAAGACAATCTCCTGAACTCAAAACTGATTGTCAGAATGGGAAAAAAAGGGGTTTTAAGCAATTTTGAGCGTGGCATGGTTGTTGTTGCCAGACGGGCCAGTCTGAGTTTTTCATTGGCGGCTGGGCTACAACAGCAGAAGACCCCACCGGGCACCACTCATCTCCACTACAAATAGGAAAAAGAGGCTTCAATTTGCATGAGCTCACCAAAATTGGACAGTTGAAGACTGGAAAAATGTTGCCTGGTCTGATGAGTCTCGATTTCTGTTGAGACATTCAGATGGTAGAGTCAGAATTTGGCATAAACAGAATGAGAACATGGATCCATCATGCCTTGTTACCACTGTGCAGGCTGCTGGTGGTGGTGTAATGGTGTGGGGGATGTTTTCTTGGCACACTTTCGGCCCCTTAGTGCCAATTGGGCATCCTTTAAATGCCACGGCCTACCTGAGCATTGTTTCTGACCATGTCCATCCCTTTATGACCACCATGTACCCATCCTCTATGATGGCTACTTCCAGCAGGATAATGCACCATGTCACAAAGCTTGAATCATTTCAAATTGGTTTCTTGGACATGACAATGAGTTGACTGTACTAAAATGGCCCCCACAGTCCCCAGATCTCAACCCAATAGAGCATCTTTGGGATGTGGTGGAACGGGAGCTTCGTGCCCTGGATGAGCATCCCACAAATCTCCATCAACTGCAAGATGCGATCCTATCAATATGGGTCAACATTTCTAAAGAATGCTTTCAGCAGCTTGTTGAATCAATGCCACGTAGAATTAAGGCAGTTCTGAAGGCGAAAGGGGGTCAAACACAGTATTAATGTGTGTTCCTAATAATCCTTTAGGTGAGTGTGTGTGTGTGTGTGTGTGTGTGTGTGTGTGTGTGTGTGTGTGTGTGTGTGTGTGTGTGTGTGTGTGTGTGTGTGTGTGTGTGTGTGTGTGTGTGTGTGTGTGTGTGTGTATGTATGTATGTATGTATGTATGTATGTATGTATATATATATGTGTATATATATATATATATATAAAGGTAAGTAATGGTATGTAAAAATGGTAAGTGAAAGAAATAAAAAAAATTGGGATTTCATGTGTTTTTACTGTCAGTTATATGACTGATCATGTCATAAAATTCCTCGTTAACAGAAATAACTCCACTTCAAACTGTCAGAACTAACACAGAACAGCTGAATAGCTATAAGTATTTCTAGATGAATAGAGGCCAGAGATGACAAAAGAAAGGTGTCCCTGCAGGCACAAGTGCACCAGCCCAAGAGGACATGATAAAGATCTGGTCTGGCCTGGACATTGCCGTTTCAGCTCCAGGCCAAGACAATAGGATGAGTAAATATGTGCCATCAGATAAACCCGTCTCTCCTGTTCCTCCACATTACAGACCCCATTGCAGGAATCTGAAGCTCTGAATATAAATGGAGCCCACCTGCTCACAAAACACCATCCGGCCACCAAGAAAACATTTGGATCATTTATTAAAGAGACATTTAAAGGGATAGTTCACCCAAAAGTGAAAATTCTGTCATCATTTACTTACCCCCACGTTGTTCCAAACCTGTATATAAAAAAATATTTGGAAGAATGTTTGTAACAAAGCAGAGAGAACTACCATTTCCCCCTTCTATGATAGTGAATGGTTGCTCTATCTGCTTGGTTACAAACATTTTTCCAAATGTCTTATTTTGTGTCCAGCAGAAAAAAGAAACTCATATAGGTTTGGAACAACATGAGGATAAGTAAATGATGATTTTTGGGTGAACTATCCCTTTAAGAGACAGAAATGTCATTCAGTTTGAAATGATCTAAATGTTTTGTAAAAGACAGCACTGTCATATTACAGTCTAATATAAGAACAAAGACCCTGCATGTAGAGAACTGTTTTACTGCCCGCTCTATGGTCTGGATGAAAGCTTGGACCCCTGCTGAGACAATGAGATTCTGATCTTTAACTCACACACATCAGCACCCATCCGTCCCCACTCTAATTATACAGAGAACAGCCATTCGAGAGGACAGTGACGTCCTCTGATCAGGACCTCCGTCATGTCATGCTGGACACACATATTTCTCTGTTTGCCATTTTAGTCGTTCCTTTACTGCAATAAATATTCTCCTAGGTGAGCTTTCTGCACTACATCTGTGGTCTAAGCCACACGGGTATTAGGACAATGTTGATTTAAATGGTAAGTACATATTTGGAACAATGACAAGACAAGCATATCAGATGATGTAGAAATGTTGTCAGTAGGCTGTAAGTTTATTTATCCTAAGAGATTTAAAGAGAGACAATCACACAGGAGCAACTTGGGATAAAATGCCTGGCTTAAGAGCCCAATGATGGCTTTATTTAGTATTAATACAATTAACATGAGTTATGTAATCAGATTACTTTTTCCCAAGTAACTAGTAAAGTAATGCATTTCTTGTACCAAATATCTGAGTTACTTTTTCAAATAAGTAATGCAAGTTTGTTTTCCCATTGACTGACACCTCTACTGTCCCTATGTTGAGAGAAATCGTCAGTAAGGTGCAGAGGCGTTGTGTGTGCGCGTAATAAATCTCAATTTATTAAGCAATGTCTTTGCTGCTGACATTCGGTGGCCAATTTAACCTTAATATACAAAAATTACATTAGTTAAACAAGCCAGCTCAGCCTAGATGAGAAAAAGTAACAGAAAAGTAATGTAACGCATTGCTTTCCATAAAAAGTATCTAAGTAATGCAATTAGCTACTTTTTTAGGGAGTATCACAATATTGTAACGCATTACTTTTATAAGTAGCTTTCCTAACACCGAATCATTCCTATTTTGAATTTGCTTAATTTAATTTTACGTTTTTGTCATTATGCAACGCACTATTTCAGTTAGCTGCCAAGACAACATTTCTTACATTCATTTAGTTTTTCCATCTAATATATTGCCAAAAGTTTTGGGACACCTGCCTTTACATTCACATGAACTTTAATGACATCCCATTCTCATGAGATCTGCTCGTTCTTTAACCACTTTTAAATCTTCTCTTAAAAACTTTTTTTCTGTAGCTTTTAATTCACTGTGATTTTGTGTCATGAATGTTGGGCTATATCCTTGTTTCTTTAACTTGTGTATTGTTCAGCACTTTGGTCAGCCATGTTTGCTGTTTTTAAATGTGCTATATAAATAAACCAAACTTGAAACTTGAAACTTAATCCGTAGGGTTTTATATGGAGTTGGCCCACCCTTTACAACTATAACAGCTTCAACTCTTTTGGGAAGGCTTTCCTCAAGGTTTAGGAGTGTGCTCATGGGAATTTTGACCATTCTTCTAGAAGCTCATTTGTGAGCTCAGGCACTGATGTTGGACGAGAAGGCCTGGCTCTCAGTTTTTGCCCTAATTCATCCCAAAGCTGTTCTATCGGGTTGAAGTCAGGACTCTGTGCAGGCCAGTCAAGTTCCTCCACACCAAACTCACTCATCCATTTCTTTATGGGCCGACGCTTTGTGCACTGGAGCGCAGTCATGTTGGGACAGGAAGGGGCCGTCCCCAAACTGCTCCGACAAAGTTGGGAGCATGAAATTCTCCAAAATGTCTTGGTATGCTAAAGCATTAAGAGTTCCTTTCACTGGAACTAAGGGGCCAAGCCCAACTTCTGAGAAACAACCCACACCATTATCCCCCTTCCACCAAACTTTACACTTGGCACAATGCAGTCAGGCAAGTCCCGTTCTCCTGGCAACCACTGAATCCAGACTCGTCCATGGGATCGCCAGACAGAGAAGCGTGATTGGTCACACAGAGAACACGTCTCACTGCTCTAGAGTTGCCGGCCCAGATCATTGTATTTTGAAGAATTTGGTATTTGGTATCCCACTTTTCTTCTGCTGGTGTAAATAGAACCGAAGTATGAAAGTGTGCATCAGTAAATCTGATTATAGAATAAACCTTGAATGCTATACCAACAAGGTGACTAAGTATACTACAAAGTGCCAACTGATCAGACGGAAGCAATGACATCTGCAATGAAACGAAAGCTGTAAACCCTGTTAGACTGACTCCAAACTTCAGCCTCATCTGAGGTTCAGCACATGTTCTAACGCCTGAGCGTTTGTTTGTGTTGAACCGGCCCCAATGCAAACAGTAGCCTTTGATGACACTGACACTGGGCTCTGATTATTAACTGTACATACGATGAGACAGGAAGTACAGGAAGTAAGTGCAAGTAAAGGAGAGGCTGAGGACTGTTGATGGTTTAATGAAATCTAAAGGTCTTCCCCAAAGCGGAAAAGGAGGGCTCTGCTAGTCATCATGGCTGGACAATATATCAGCCTCTCCCACTGTAGAAGAGAAGCCTGGGACAGCTAACATTATCTTGCTGGCTATAGATGAGGTTTTTGTAAACGACTTAAAAGTTTCAAATGTTTATGTAATATTTGCATAATATTAAGCTAATAAATTAAAAACTTTGAAAAGTAAAATTTACTAAGATTTTCTTTTGCACACATATTTTTTTAAGTAATTTTCAATCTAAATCCGACAAACCTAAGGACAGACAGTCAAATGCAGAAACACACACATGCTCACACACAACAAACACACATAAAATATCGGATCTGTTTTTTTCACCCCCACACAAACACTCATTGACCATTCCGATATCAAATCTAAGAAGACCAACAAAGTAGCATTAATCTGGGTCTTGGTACATTTCAGATCAGCATCTAGGGGAGATATAAAGTAAAGTTTGGGTATTTTTCTTCCTTCCACCAGGAAATTTGTGGCATTTAAGCAATTGGCTGTCTACCTTCCTCCTTTCCCACCTTTCACACTCTGCCTATTCACATCAAACAGTCCTGGATATGGGAAAGCGGGGACCATGTTGAAGGGGAAAACCCCAGCGTCTCTGTCCCCCTCAATGGAGCCACGGAAGCCCCAGCGAGGGAGCGGTGGTTCAGGCCATGACCACTAACAGGCCCCCTGCTGCAAGACTGCGTAGGACTGAGTTAAGGATCTGGCGGTTAACTGATGGAGACGCGGCTCACGGAAGTAGACTGGTTCCCCTAGCGGACACAGAGGAAGCACCTCATGCCCCAATGCCTATTAAAGCCAATTAGGGAGAGCTTGAATGTGGGCCAGTCTGGCCCCTGTTATAATGTTCAGTTTAAGAGAATCATCAGTTAGGATGTTCTGCTAATGTGGTTGCTACTGTAAATAAATATCATTAAACAGGACTGCATTTGGCTATAAAGAGTATTTAGACTATTAAAGGAATGGTATACGTAAGAAATGTATTTCAATTAATCATAAAATGGCCCTGATATGTCACTAGACATTAAGAAATCATGTTCATTTCAGATACTTCTATCACTGACAACAGTACTCCGGCCAGGATATTGTTTTTTTAAAAGTTGTTGTTGCAGCCCTCAACTGATGTTGATGATGACATGCTGTGTTTAAGCCTGAAGCTCCGCCCTCCACCTATCGACCAATCACGAAATCAGTAGTGTTTCGGCCTCCAGGTTGCCAGATCTGCTCTGGTTACCACAGCTGCAGATCTACAAACATTCCTGCTGATCCTACAGCCAATCTGGCAACCTCGAGTCAGGGGGAGGGGGAGGGGGATACACCTGCAGTACCAGTTTTGGCCACAATCTTACAAACACTTCCTTTAAGTAAAGGGATATTTCACCCAAAACTGAATACTCTGTCAAGTTGTTCCAAGCCTCTATAGCCCTATTCGTACGGTAATAGTTTCTTGTGGGGTCATAAGGTATTTTCATCATTGACAGGGGCTAGTCTGTGATTTTATTGCCGTCCGAATCCAGAATATCCTTGTTTTTCTCCCACCACTTGCGGATGAATGGCCTACTGTTTTTAGACAAACACAAGGTCGTGTGGTGATTCGGACGGTTTTCAAGAAGAGATCGCTTCAAAATTCACTGTTTCTATCCTTTTTGACCCCTGCAGAGCACCGTACGTTTGTCTTCGCTGTCATTCGGATGCATTTTAAAGATCTAGCCTACACTTTTATTACTGAAATGCTGGCAAGTGTTTAGAAGAGCAATATATTTCATCACCGCTCAAAACATAAAAAGAAGAAAAGCACGTAAACATTTAAAATGGGCCGTTATTACAGAAGAGATTATATGTTAAATTAACCACAGCTTTATGATCACCTCATGTGAATAAGAGGCTGTGTTCACTTATTTCTGCTCATGATACCCTTTATTTTGAGATAAAATACAAGACAGAAAACCATTTTAACTATAATGTGCATCTATATGTCTTCCTATTTTTAAACAGATTTAAATAATTACATAATAATTAGGATATTATTATCCTAATATTAAATTAAATATGCATTTATTCTTATTATAGCAAGCATATGACATTTAATTTCCAGCATATAATCATGTTATTGAGCACGTGAGCAGCGTTCCCGATCACAAAACTCGCTCCTCCTCCGGGAATAAATCACCATCCCAACGCACGCGTTTATCACTGAGGTGGATGCACATTTACTTTATCAGACGTCCACGTGAGAAACAATCACCGTCTGGATAGGGCTTAACACAAAAGATATTTTGAAGAATATGGGTAACCAAACAATTGATGAACCCCATTTAGATCCAAAGAATGAAAAAATACATTTTTAATGTTTATATATATATATATATATAATCTGAAATCTTATATATATATATACAATCTGAAATGTTTGTTTTTATAGTCATTGTCTAGTCTTGACAAAAGAACATGAAAGACTCAGTGGAGATGGTATGTTCATTGCTCACAATTGTCAATACATTCCCTCACATCATAATTGATATGATTCACGTTGTGGGAACCTCAACAAAAGCAAGATTAACAGAAAGATGGGTGGAATTCCAACAATGAGTCAGAGTCATTTCAGGTTCACCCACACAACCAATAAACTCTCTGTGGTATCAGCCCATCATCTGTTCTTCACTGACAGATTGAAATTTCTCTGGGCAAAATTCTCATACAAGGTTCAACAGCACACAAATATTGTGACAGAAAGATGAAAACACACGCTGGGACTACAGTGATTAGTTTATTAATTCATTTTCTAAACCATTGACACGTGTCATAAAATCTCAGACATAAAGAGAAACTTCTGAAGGACTGAAATTTGGCAGCTGTGCAAACCGTGAGTCACGCTCATCACTCGCACTGTCCCAAACTGAACTCTGAACGTGGATATAAGATCAGGAAATTCAACACCTCTTCATCGGATTAGAGGATTCATCAATCAACTTCACAACACTGAACACAACTGACCTGAGGAGATATGGGTCAACACTTTAATTATAACGCAGTTCAACAAGGACATTCACAACACGCGCTCTCTCATCTCATAGCCACTCGTTTTGTGCGTTCATCTCTTTAATTAGCCTAATTACCAAAAAAATACAACCCTGATTTACACTTTCCACTTGTGCAAAATAAAGGAAATCAGTTTAGCACTACGGCTAGACATTACAGGTGAACATTTGAACAATATATTTCCCCCAGTTGATTAAGACATCTGCTTTGTATTGCAAGATTTCTGATATGCTATGTTCAAATATGAGTTGCAAGCGAGGCATTATCTAATTAAATATGCCCTAATTTGCACACATTTCCAGAACAGAAATCTGAACATTGGAAAAAGCCAGGTTTTATACAGAGGAGATATTGGAAATCTTTTTTTATTACTTAAAATCAGAACATACTGTTGACAGCCAGAAAAAAACACGAAGAAAAAAAAAAAAACACACACACCATGTTTTTATGAATAAAATGTCATATAAACCAGGTGAATGAACCTTCAGAAGATAGGAATAAAACTATGTAAGTGCTACTGAAGTGTCGATTTCTGGCTCAGTGGATGTGAAAAAATATACGCTACCAGTCAGAAGTGTGGAAACTGTACTATTTTGATTGTTATTGAAAGAAGTATTTCACCAAGGCTGCATTTATTTGATTTGATTTTGTTTTATTTTTTTTACTTTCTAATCATCAAAGAATCCTAAAAAAATGTTTAACACAACTGGTTTCAACATATCCTCACATTAGAATGATTTCTGAAGGATCATGTGACACTGAAGACTGGAGTAATGATGCTGAAAATTCAGCTTTTGATTACAGTAATAAATACATTTTTAAAATATATTCAAATATAAAACAGTTATTTTACATTTCAATAATATTTCACAATATTACAGCTTTTTTTGTATTTCGAATAACATAACTGCAGCCTTGGTGAGTAGAGGAGACTTCTTTCAAAAACAATAAAAATAGAACAGATTCCACACTTTTGACTCGTAATGTATATTTTGAGAAAATTTAATTGAAAAAAAAGGCCTTTGTATTGTAATAGAAATAATACAGATTTAATTTTCTGTTGGCCCAGTTTGCCAGAAGTTCAAGCTTGAACTTGCCCCCGGTAAAATATATTGATTATCTGTTTTGCTATTACACTATATATTTTAAATAATTTTTTTAATCAATAACAAAATTGTATTTTTGAAATGTTGGTAGCATATTAGAAATAAATATATGTATTACATTCAATATATTATATATATTGAATATGAATCTATTGATATATTATTAGGGCCGGGACTTTAACGCGTTAATTAAGATTAATTAATTACGGGACTTTAACGCGTTAATTAATTACACACACACAACAAAAAAAAAAATTAACCACTTATTTTTGCACCGCGGAACGTTTATCAATGAATGAGTTTCGACGGACAGATTATACTGGAACACCAACTAGCGTTCACGAGTCACGACAACAACAAACCATAGTGAACATGAACGAAGAAGCTGATGAGACTGCTTTGCTTGGCCCCGTGGATGGGAAATTTAGTTTTTAAAAAGCGAAAGGATGGAAGCGTCGACAAGAGCATGGTTGTGTGGAAGCTATACAACAAGGATTTCGCGTATCACCACAGCACATCAAGCCTAAAATATCACAAATATGCTTTTGCTACACTTAATGGCAAACATTGCGCTGGTCTGCTCTATGGGTCTGCTGGACTGAAATAAATAAACAATATTTGGTTGATTAAGCTTATGTATTCAGTCATTATTCAATGGTATACTAAAAATCCATGTGAAAAATTACTTCTCATTGTTCTCAGGTCAAATATATGCAATTAAAATGTGATTAATTTCGATTAAATAATTACAAAGCCTCTAATTAATTAGATTTTTTTTTTAATCAAGTCCCCCCTACATATATATATATATATATATATATATATTTACCACAAATCATTTATTAGGTTTTTAATTTGCAATAGCAGCTGGAAATTAAGCAACTATAATTTAACTCTGTGACAGTTATAAGTTCATCAACCCTTCTGGGGGAAGCAGCATGATGATTTGCTTATAATCTTCAACTCATCCTAACTGATGCTTCCAGGACGATGGAAATGCTGTAAAGGTTTGCAGTATCTGATGCCTATCAAACACTGATATTATAAAATATTATGCACAGAAAACATGTGGTGCACACAAATCACATTCATAATGTTAAATACCTTGTAGTTACAAATAAATCTAAGAAAACTCAGGAGAGGTATGTGTACTGGCAGAGAGCCAAAATGCTTCCCATCCCCACAACCTGTGCTTAATGTGCTGTCAGCGCAAACACACTTTTACATGCACTATACATGTCATCTGCCCTGACAGTGTAATCTGCTGGGATTGTAATGATGAGCTGTTAAGAGACTGAATGGATCAGGACACAATTTCAGAGAAGAAATAATACCCATACAGTGAAAATGACAGGTGGAAAGGGTCATTTAAAGACTCGAGTGAGAGCTTTCACTGATCACACAAACATGAGGTTACACAGCGATATCTCTGGCAAGACTAAACAAGTTCAAAGACACACTTTTCCACACTGCAGTGGATTCTGCGGCTGTGCATGGGCAGAGGTGACCCAATTAAACGGATCTATTTTGAATGAACTAAATTAAATTGTGTATACTCTAAAAAATTCTGGGTAAAAAACAATTTAACCCAGCAATTTGGTTGTTTTAACCCAGCGATTGGCTTGTCTTAAGCAAGTATTTAACCCAACTGCAGGGTTAAAACAACCCAATCGCTGGGTTAGTCCATATTTGACCCAACATTGGGTTAAAACCAAAAACCCAACATTTTTAGAGTGTAAATAATTTAAAAAATCATTTAATTAAGTAAAGGTAAAGAATACATTTTTGAGTGATTTATTTCTGTGAATCCAGTTAATGCAGCACCTCTAAATATTTAAAGCTACACTGTGTAACTTTTTTAGTTTATTCTTAGCTAAAAACACTTAGTTTTTTTAAAAATATATGTGCTCCTTAATGTATATTTACTTCTTTCGAGTAATAAAGTATTGTCGTAAGTTTATAATATGCCATTGAAAATACATTCGGGTGAGGGTTCGAATGCCGGTCGCCATGTTTCCCCTCCATCTTGAAAGTACATTAGCCAAAGAGGGACATACCCGTAAATTCAAGCTTCACCTTTCGCGTTTTAACACTCGATGGCACCGTGTCGAATGTGAAGAGGGGGATTGCCATGTTAATCTTGGACTAAATCGGCCACCGTAGTAGTTAAAACGAAATCAGAATTGAGAAGAACTGAAACTAATATTCACAGGATGGTCATATACCTTTACACCGCTAGATGGGGGAAAATATCACACAGTCTAGCTTTAAATAATAATACATTTTCAATATTATTAATAATAATTTATTAAAAATAATGCATTAAAAATAAATGACAAATAAATAAATCCAATCGCCATGCACTGGCAATAGTTTAAAAAAATGTGATTAGTGCATTACCAGTAAAAATAACATATTCTTATTTTCTTGTTGCTATAAATTAACATCATGAGCTCTATCACACACTCAGCACAATGCAACGCCGGGCGCGACACAAGTGCGTTCTGCTAGGTTCAGCCTGACCGTTTTCATGTTTTCATGCATCTGTTCACTCATCAGTGTGTGTGTGTGTGTGTGTGTGTGTCTGTTCACCCATCAGTGTGTGCGTGTGTGTGTGTGTGTGTGTGTGTGTGTGTGTGTCTGTCTGTGTCTGTTCACCCATCAGTGTGTGTGTGTGTGTGTGTGTGTGTGTGTGTGTGTGTGTGTGTGTGTGTGTGTGTGTGTGTGTGTGTGTGTGTGTGTCTGTCTGTCTGTCTGTCTGTGTCTGTTCACCCATCAGTGTGTGTGTGTGTGTGTGTGTGTGTGTGTGTGTGTGTGTGTTTGTCTGTTCACCCATGGGCGTCTGGTCTAAACCAGGTGTGTTCAGGAGCATTGCTATTTTAAAGCTCCACTGTGTGATATTTTCCCCCATCTAGCGGTGTAAAGGTATATGACCATCCAGTAAATATTAGTTTCTGTTCCTCTCAATTCTGATTTCGTTTTAACTCCTACAGTGGCTGATTTAGTCCAAGATTAACATGGCAATCCTCCTCTTCATATTCGACACGGTGCCATCGAGTGTTAAAATGCGAAAGGCGAAGCTTGAATTTACGGGTATGTCCCTCTATGGCTAATGTACTTTCAAGATGGAGGGGCAATGCATTTCCAATGACATATTATAAACTTACGAGAATACTTTATTACTTGAAATAAGTAAATTAACGAGCACATATATTTTTGAAAGAACCAAGTGTTTTTAGCTAAGAATAAACTAAAAAAGTTACACAGTGTAGCTTTAAAGACACTGAAAACCACTGACCATTGACCAACACAAACCTGATAAAGTCAAAACCACAGTATTTTTTTGTGCTATTTAAAGGGTGTGTTAGTAATATGAGCCTATAGGTGATGCACAACGCACACACACTCTGATTATTACACACACAGGGACACGCAGCAGCACACACACTTTTAAATATTAAAAATAAAAGGATTCCTCTCTGGAGAAGCGTTCAGTCTTTCCGCTCACATGTAAATGAATCCGCCGGTGCGAGCACAACTGGCTTTTAAAGGGAATGGGAGACTCTGATTGGTTTATTGTTACACCTAAAACACACCCATGACTCATTAAGAGACGACGGACGACCTTTCTGGACTCTCTTCCCTCTAATTGGTATTTTCTACATTAAATTACTGCTCCTTTGCATAAAGGTAAATGTTCTTTGACAGTCGCGGTCATTAATTATTGGGTTTTCATGTGCTATTAAAGTGAGATACGAGTAAGGTTAGGTTAGACTGGGTTTGGTGGTTTGGTTAGGTTTAACGGTGGGTAGGGGAAGGGTCAATAGTGTAATTATAGATTTTATTTATATTTTATAGTAATTACATGCAGGTATTTTTAATACAGTAAGCACAATGTAAAAGCCAATATATGCACTGTATCAAATGATTCATTTAAAAGACACTTAAGCCCCGTTTCCACTCCAGGAACTTTACCGAGGAACCAGGAACTTTGGGTGGTACTCGGTGTGTTTAGACCGCAGGAACCAGGGTCTAAATGAAGTTAAGGGTAAATATTTCCCCCTCCAAACGGCCCTGCTCGCGAGGTAGTACTTTTTCAAAGTTCAGGAACTTTCGAGGGCGGGACTTGGGCGCTGAACATGCTGATTGGTTATTCATTTTATTTCAACCGGCATTTTTAAAAGTCTTTTGCGAGGTTCGGTCTACGTTCAGTAAATATCAGTCTTGCTCTCTGTCTGATGGCGCGCGTTCGTCTCAGCCATCTCACGTGCAATGTCCATAATAGCTGATAATAATATACATTGTCATTTTAAATCTAGTTTTACAAGCTTTCTGAATATGCTGCATGCTGCTGAATCTGCATATAGTGCTCTTTTCTGTCGTTGTTAATTACCTCTTAGTAAACCTATACATAACCAGCAAAAGCAGCACAGCTTGAATCTCTTCCATACTCGTTTTTTTTTTTTCACGATGTAAACGACCTGACCGATTACTTTTAAGTGTGCGTCCTTACATGACGTGACAGCGCGCGCCGCGCTCATGTTGACGAGAGAGGAAAGTTAATTTTTCTGAGGGGTAAACTTTTTATTTCGTAAGTTATGAAGATAATGTTGGAATAATGACACAAAGTATATTGCCCCAGGCAGTTTTTACTTTAACTTTTTTTCTGAGATGATTACACTTTACAACAGATAAATAGCTATAAATAATACTGTATTAGTCCTGGTGGCCGTTAAGAGTTGCTATGGCTAACGTTAACACATTCTAGCTGCTGGAGAAAACAGCGTTGACATTTTTGATGCGGCAGACAAACTGCATGTCACAAAATGATTGCGATTGAAAGTCATCACATGTCAACACCAGATCGGTTTAGATAACGTCTCATATAAACAGTCAATGTAAATCATAGTCATGTAAATCTTTCAATCGGTACACGCAAAAATGATTACTGTTCGTCACTGACTTGGAGGAGCAGTCGCGTGCAGTCCTACATCTGATCACCGGACTAATCTGCCTAATCTTCACGGTACTTTAGATCGCGGTGGAAACGCAGACAGCTGCAGGTCTGGGGGGAGAAAAGTTCCTGTAAAAAAGATCCTGGTACAAATTGTTCCGGGTAATTTTGGTGGAAACGGGGCTATAATATAAAATGGGAATGTTGATCAAATTGCAAGACCAAATGTCTTCCATAGGTTTGCTTTTACAGCTCATTCTTCACAGAAAACTGGGGGAAACTGCAGGGCAGGCTCTAAACTGTCCGTCAGACAAACTCTCATGAAAGAGCTCTGAGCAAAAATGTACTTTGATGATGTTTTGGATGCTTTGGATGTGCTTTTTTCCATACAACTTTCCATTTTTATCAGTGTGCAAGTAGCACAGTAAATCTTCTTGCACCTGAAATTTAGCTGCATATCAATCACACCACCAGTGCTTCTAGCAAGAATATTCAAAAGTCACCTGAAAATAAACGTATTTGCGAGCCATGAGCAAAATCAATCGGCAGCTGAACAGAAGGCACACAGGCTAAAGAATGCGAGTTAATGAATCATTATTAACCGAATGTGAATCTGAATGGGGAAAAGAGATGGAGACCCAAGGGGCATGGAGGTATGTGGCTCTTCTCCAGCTCGTCTCCGGCATGGGCCACGGCACGTATCAAAGGCCCGGGGGATTGCAGACAACCAGCGGCTTCCAAAAGGAAAAGAGGAAACTCAGCGGATTAGCTTGTGTGCAACATCAAAGGCCTGAGATAGAAAGACAACTTCCACAAAAGATTTTCTATTTAGATGTTATTAGGCTAGTGGCACCAGCAGTACAGGACATTTGTCTTACAGTCACACGTCTTGAATGGGCAGTTTGGGCTGATTTTGTCTTCTGTTGCACTTGGCACCAAATGAAATCCTGCCATTGCTAATTATGACTGAAAACATCAAATGGAAATTATGTACGGTGTAGGCTCTTTGAATCTGATAGTGTTTGTTTGTGCTGGATTCTGATACGCATCTAGGCCGTTAGTTGTTAAAAGCCCTCTGCAATCTCCCCTCCAGCCGTGGCTCGCAATCATTACAGTTCATGAACTAATAAGTGAGCAGTTGATAAGACAGCGCGGTCGAGGACGTGACTGTGCAGCCCTGGGGAGTAGGCTTACTATCAAAATGGTCACAGACTGCGCAAAACGAAAACGTTGTTCAAACAAGCTGATGACTGGCAAGGCAAGTAACACATTTCATACCCAATAGCAATTCAAAAGTGCTTTACGTGGAAATTAATTAAAATAGTGATAGCATATGCATGATAAATAAGAATACCATGTGTAAGAATTAAAAATGCCTTATTCTGCATGGCCTTATTCTACATCCCTTAATCCGACCCAATACCTAAACTTAAACGCTACAAAAACTACCTTACTAACTATTAATAAGCAGTAAATTAGGAGTTTATTGAGGCAAAAGTTGTAGTTTGTATTGAATATGTTTTCCATATACAAAAGTATTACCATAATAATAATAAAAATGATAATTTAATTCGAGGTCTAATTATGAATACTGAGGCGGCTTGTATAATATGTACAGCACCCTCCAGTGGTCGCACCTAAAATAAATAAATAAATAAAGCACTAAGAAATGCATGATGTAAAAATGTCCGTTTTAAAATAATGGCATTATGTGTTATATACAAATAAAACATACTGAGGGACAGTAAACCGTTTAAGTGTTTTTTTCTGGTACTGAGTATCAGTAAAGCACATCATATGTACAATACCATTCAAAGGTATTTTCAACATTGATAATCATAAGAACTGTTTCTTGAGCACCAAATCAGCATATTAGAATAATTTCTGAAGGATCATGTGACACTGCTGTGACATTTCCAATTATACTAGAAATAAGTCTATGTTGATAATATTGTTTTTACTAATTTTTGTAGCCTTGGTGAGCATAAGAGACGTCTTTTAAAAGCTAAGTGTTATATTTCACGGGGGTCACTCTGCACTTGCTCCTGAAAACCATTAACCTATGTAACGGAATATCATTACATAAACCCGTTTCAAAAGGTGCACTTTCTTTTTCTAAAAGTATAAAGGCCTAATCCATGTTTTACATATTTGTGAACAGGATTTGAACATCACAACAACAACCTTCAACTTAAAATACCAAGAGACTGTTGGCATCTCAGGGTAATCTACTTGATGTGGCTTGCCTCACTGATAAAGGATAGTTCTCGTTTTAAGGACAGCATTGTTGACTAGTGTTTGGGCAAAGGATAAATCTGTCAGCACATCAGGACATTTTACACAGTGTCAGCACGGCTGTCGGGGTAAATAAATCAAGTTCCAGATAAGTGTGACTGATCAGTGAATCAGCGTCGCAACAGACCAGGTGAAATCTGTGCTTCGTCTTCGGCTGATGTCTTCAAAATGGATGCATCCAAAGCTTCATGGATTTATTTGAGGAAAACTGAGGTGAACTTTAAATGATGTGATGTTGGGATTTATCTCGAACGACAACAGAGCATCATAAATGTTCAACTGGTCACAAAGCATAAATAAAGATCTTTTACCACCTCATTGTTGATAATAGGCTGAATGAGTGAATAAGGCATAATTGTACCATAACAATCCCACAGTTCTTGGTAGTAAAAGGAACACCTGTTCCCCCCCAATGCATTGAAGGATACCACTCAACACAGTGTTTCTTCATCCTTCATAAGTTATCAACTGAAATTGATTTAAGCTTAAAGTGGTTGATATTTACACTGAATATAGCGTGTAATAACTGTATAAGTGTAAAATTATTAGTAAGTCTAGCAGCACTTCTTAAGAAGAGGAATGTTAATTGTGACTGCACATAGCACAACCTAAAGACATCTCAGCGTCACTTAAAAGTATGTGAAGCCCTCGAGCTCAATAGAGCTGATTGATCACCCCTGACAGCTTTTGATTTTTTTTAATCCCTCATAATGACTTGAATGCTTTGTTTAAGCTCCGTCATTCCAAAAAAATAAAAAATAAAAATATAAAAGCACAACAACTATCTGCTATAACAGGCACACGCATGATATGATATACAGTATGTGCACTTGTCATACACTATACTGCCAAAAGTTTTGGGACACCTGCCTTCACACATGAACTTTAATAATATCCCTTTCTTAATCTGTAGGGTTTAATATGGAGTTAGCCCACCCTTTCCTCAAGGTTTAGGAGTGTGTTTATGGGGATTTCTGCCCATTCTTCTAGAAGTGCATTTGTGAGGTCAGGCACTGATGTTGGACGAGAAGGCCTGGCTCTCAGTCTCCGCTCTAATTCATCCCAAAGCTGTTCTATCGGGTTGAGCTCAGGACTCTGTGCAGGCCAGTCAAGTTCCTCCACACCAAACTCGCTCATCCATGTCTTTATGGACCGACGCTTTGTGCACTGGAGCGCAGTCATGTTGGGACAGGAAGGGGCCGTCCCCAAACTGCTCCCACAAAGTTGAGAGCATGAAATTGTCCAAAATGTCTTGGTATGCTGAAGCATTAAGAGCTCCTTTCACTGGAACTAAGGGGCCAAGTCCAACCCCTGAAAAACAACCCCACACCATAACCCCCCTCCACCAAACTTTACACTTGACACAATGCAGTCAGGCAAGTACCGTTCTCCTGGCAACCGCTTTGCATCCCACGCTAATGTAAGGCTTGGATGAACTGCTCGGCCATGGAAACCCATTCCATGAAGCTATATTGGTTGATCAATAGATAGACAAAAAGACAGATAGATAAGGAAAGACAGATAGATAAGAAGACAGACAGATAAGGAGAGAGAGAGAGAGAGAGAGAGAGAGAGAGAGAGAGAGAGAGAGAGAGAGAGAGAGAGAGAGAGAGAGAGAGAGAAAGAAATATAATCTGGACAAGGGCCAGGTATGTGTCGGTGTGCGCCTGAGGAGCAGTGATTTCATTGATGAGACAGGTGCCCCTCTTGTTTTCAAGCTTCACTACATCATCTTTGCTGATAATTGCCCTCAAGTGCCTTCTCTGAGACATCCCTCTGTCAGCAGATCAACCCGAGCTTCACCCTCACTTCTGGACGAGTGTGCCACGAAACACACCGGTATGGCTTTCTGAACTGAAAGTTTTACCTAAATCTTTCATTTTACAGATTTCAGAACGGGTCAGATTGTCAGAGTCATCACCTAACATTCAGAATAATCAAGTATGTTATATGAAATGAATTACATATTTTGGCATAGTTTATGTATTTGCATCTATTTGATAGTATTTAAATGATCATACTTTCAAAAACATTCTTTAGATTCAGTAATTGTTAACTGTGAAAACAGTCGGTATATGAGAATGTTTTAATAAATAATAGATTGGATGATAAATATATAACCCTGATTATTGTGTATTCAAAACACATTTTGTTTATTTTTATTATCATATAAATCTCATTCCTTCTCGTTTCATTTATACATTGCTGACCGTCACATTTTATTTGTTTATGTTAAAACTATCTAACTCAAATAGATGAGAATATTTTGGGTGTAAATATTAAAATATATATATTTTTAAATAATTGCAAGCAAAATGTTTTTTGTTTTTTTTGCACTCTATAAGTACAAAAAATCCTGACAGATGCCTTTGTCTAAAATTCCTTTCCTGTCATAAACCCAACAACAGTTGACTGCCCACTGCTCCGGGTGTGTGTCCATGGTTTGCAGTGTGTGTGTGTGTGTGTGTGTGTGTGTGTGTGTGTGTGTGTGTGTGTGTGTGTGTGTGTGTGTGTGTGTGTGTGTTCACCACTCATTACTCCAAATGTGGGTGCACTAACTTTGATGGCTTAAATGGAGAAGACACATTCAATCTTGGCCTTCACATCACTCTCACTCTTCACTTTTAGCAGATATCACTGCTGCGCTTTGGCATTATGATCAATCTGCATTCTATGAAAGTTTAAAAGAAAGCTTTAACTGCAATGACAAGCCTCATTATGTAATATTGTTATGCAATGAGCAGAATCCATGCTTGCTATATAAAATAAAAAAAATTCACACACCTAGTTCTGGCAAAACATCAGGATTTACAGTTTCGAGCTATTATCTTGTCTAAATTATTATTCGTAAAACACTTAAATTTCCAAGAAACTAGAGCGACAAAAAAAAAACCTGTTTCTGTAGCTCAAACAGTAGCACTGCACTATAGCAACGCTAACGTCATGGGTTTGATTATCTCTAGGGAATAAAAATTTAGACCCCAATGTAAGCTTGAATAATAGCGTCTGCCAAATGTATACAGCACTTGTTTGCGGCCAGTCTTTGCTTTTATGTTCCATTGAACTTGAACTCTTTCACCACTAGTGTTTTTAAATAACTTGCCAGCTACTGCTAGAGTATTTTAAATACTTTTCCCTGTACTGTTTCCCCCCAGAATATTTTAATGAATGAATATCTGAACATACAATATATCAAAGAAAAAAACAGTCCCTCTGCTTTTAAACAAAAGACCTGTTTTAGTCTAGTCTCATGCTTTCTTTTTTGATCAACACTTGAATACGGGTGAAAATACATTAAAAAACATTTTGAGTGAAAGACTGAGAAAAATCAAGTTTTTGTGAAAGACTGACTCCAGATCAGATTCAGAGCGATGATCAAACACAGATGGAGTCGATCGAGTCCATCAACACCCCCAAAGCTTCACAGTCCTATCGGTCCACATTTCTTTCAGTAACATTAGGCAGTTTTGATTTATGAGCTGTTTAATGTTGGTGTTTGTTTACGCTTTTTACACATGCATTTGATTACATATGATATTACTTGTTTCTGCAACTTCTTCGCATGTGTTTTGATCAGAAGATTCACTACTTTTTCAGAAGATAACACTGAAACAGAAAATGATGTGCTTGACGGGGAAATGTTTTAACGTGTTAAATGCTTTAGTGTCAGAATGCACTAGGGGTTGCACCGATTAGTCAACCTTAATGCCCTGTCACGACGCTTTAAGCTTGACGTTGACAAGTCTCTGGCCTATAGAGGGCGCAACAGGATAAACAATTCCTGACACGCAGGCTCTGTTTTGAACATTTAAAAATGACAAATAAATGCATACTCCGTGAGCTCTCCACAAGACATGTTTGATTACCATCTGGATGCTCAAAACTGATCGGGAGAATGCGCGCTTATTGTACACGCAAGTTAATCACCGCGCTAAACATATGCTGCATCGCAACACACACACATACGTGAGTATGTGAACCAATAAATAGCCGATCGCACATCATGCGGAGATTGCGCGCGCCTCACACAAAACCATTCAGTAGCGCAGAAATGTATTATCAACACTGTTCTGTGATTTATCAACAAAATAGCTTAGAAACTGAAACGTTCTAGCATATATTTCTTGATAACTAAAACTCACAGCTTTATGGGAGGCCGTTTCAGCATAAAAACGTTCCAGCCTTACTCGTCGTAATTATATTTTTACTAGTAACAATTCAATTACAGAGCTCTATAATTGTATTATTACTAGTAACAATTATGATTATAGAGCTCTCTAATTCAATTGTTACTAGTAACAATTATGATTATAGGGCTCTCTAATTCAATTGTTACTAGTAACAATTGAATTACAGAGCTCTTCAAATGATTTATTACTAGTAAAAATACACATTAAGGATATGTGTAATTGCAGAGCTCTATAATTGAATTACAGAGCTCTCTAATTGAATTGTTACTAGTAAGAATTCAATTAGAGAGCTCTACAATCGTAATTGTTACTAGTAACAATTGAAATACAGAGCTCTATAAATAAAAATGAATGGAAGTCAATGGAGACATATGACTAGTAATAAATGAATTGCAGAGCTCTCTAATTGGAATTGTTACTAGTAACAATTGAATTAGAGAGCTCTGTAATCATAATTGTTACTAGTAACAATTGAATTAGAGAGCTCTATAATTGTAATTGTTACTAGTCAAAATTAAATTATAGAGCTCTATAATTGAATTGTTACTAGTAAAAATATAATTACGACGAGTAACGCTGGAACGTTTTTATGCTGAAACGGCCTCCCATACAGCTTCACTATTAGTAGAGAGACGCTGGCAGGTATAATTAATTCACACACAATCACTCACTAACTTACTAATGCCTTCATATACATGTAATCTTTATTGTGTTACTTTATCTGCATCTTATTTAGCCTAGAAATCTAGACGTACCCTAGCGGCAGCAAATTTAATTTGCCCACAAATGTCGTCTAGGCACTCTCAATAGCATTCTGAACTGTGTTCCTCAAAATCTGGACGGCCCAATCACATCATGTATAGAGTCGGCGGGAGGGGCCATAATGACGACGGCCGAGTTGCGTTTGCGTGCTTCTAGTAAACACAGAAACTGGCGAAAGGCGGCGGTCTTTCGAATCAGCTCTGACCGCGACTCTGGAAGACTTGGAGTTGAGCTTTTCTCTGAGAAAAGAACAAAGAGCGGGAAGATGTGTTCGTAGTTTAGCCGACCGGATACGGCGAATGTTTACTCAGTCAGCGAGCTCTGCTTCACCTTCGTTGCTCTGGTTGGTGTAGCGCTATCCTATCGCGTGCAGAGGGAGTTTGAAAGACAACTGTTTATCCGCCCCTCGGATTGAGCTGTCAATGGTGAGTTTCCAGACCAAACATCTTGATGTGGGTCTGGCTTGTCAGGCTACATCTTATTCAGAACGAGCAGAAATCTGTGAGAAATATAACGACCATAAGACAAAAGAACTGATACAAAAGCTGTTATGTAGGATCAATAACCTTATGGGCAGCGCTGTGTCATATGCCATATCAGCTGTGCTGTGCACAAGAAGACCCGATTTCGAGTTTCAGCTCATGGTTCAGGTTTATTTGATTTTTAATTAATGACGTCATCAGCGAGAGAGAGAGAGTAAAGTAAAGCGAGAGAGTAATGTGCAGTAGCATTCAGAATCTCCTCCGAGGATCCCCTAAAAGAAAGGAGATTTAGTATTTCTCCTCTGACAAGTATCTACATGCTGAAAGTGCCAGTCCTGGTTCCCTCATATCTGATCCTTATCTAGTGTTGTTCACACACACACACACACACACACACACACACACACACACACACACACACACACACACACACACACACACACACACACACACACACACACACACACACACACACACACCTTTTTTGACAGCTCCCTCACTTCACAAAACAAACCCACACTCAGTGTCTAACTCTAACTTTAGCTTAGAACTCTTTTTGTTTCATACAAGGCCGGAGGGCACAAATATGGAGCATGGTCCCGTTTAAGGCATGATCATGGGTCTTTACTGAAACATATTTACAGACATAATGGATATAGATCTTCTTCACCATAGTCTTATCTCTGAAGAGCAAGAGGCTTTGTGGGCTTTATAGAAAGAGGAAAGACTAATCTAGAAGGAAGCTTGAAAGGCCTCCAAGCTTGAACGCCACGCTCGAACAATGACAGAGCTCCTATGTCAAAGATACATAACTCTGACCAGAAGATATTAATGTACATAATGCTAACAGCCGTTCAAAGTTTGGGTCAGAAAGACTTTTTACTTCTTTTTTTGTTTGTTTTGTGAGAAATTAAAACTTTTATTCAGCAAGGAATACATTCAAACAAACTTTCAAGCATGCTATCCTTCAAAACTTCATATTCATTAAAGAATACAAAAAATAAACTATAACTGTTTTCAACATTGATCATCACCATAATAAAATTATTTCATGTGACGTTGAAGACTGTAATGGGTAACGGCTGGTAACGCCATTACCCAGCCATTGTATTTCAGCTGGTATTTCAGTCTTCAACGTCACATGAAATAATTTTATTATGGTAATGGCTGCTGAAAATATTGCTTTTCAACCGCAGGAATAAATGATATCTAAAATACGGCAGAACATTATGACCTAATATTGTGTTGGTCCCCCTTTTGCTGCCAAAACAGTCCTGACCCATCAAGGCATAGACTTGACCCCTGAAAGTGTGCTGTGGTATCTGGCACCAATATGTTAGCAGCAGATCCTTTAAGTCCTGCAAGTTGCAAGGTGGGGCCTCGATGGATCGGACTTGTTTGTTCAGCACATCCCACAGATGCTCGATTGGATTGAGATCTGGGGAATTTGGAGGCCAAGTCAACGCCTCAAACTCGTTATTGTGCTCCTCAAACCATTCCTGAAGCGTTTGTGCTTTGTGGCAGGAGCATTATCTGCTGGAAGAGCCACAGCCACCAGAATACCGTTTCCATGAAAGGCTGAACATGGTCTCAGCAATGCTTAGGTAGGTGGAGCGTGTCAAAGAAACATCCACATGGATGGAGGACCCAAGGTTTCCCAGCAGAACATTGTCCAAAGCATCACACTGCCTCCGCCGGCTCGCCTTCTTCCCATAGTGCATCTTGTTGCTCGTCTGTTTGATCGGACCACACGGGCCAGCCTTCGCTCCCCACGTGCATCAATGAGCCTTGGCCGGCCATGACCCTGTGGCCGGTTCTCCACTCCTCCTTCCTTGGAGCACTTTTGATAGATACTGACCACTGCAGACCGGGAACAGCCCACAAGAGCTGCAGTTTTGGAGATGCTCTGACCCAGTCGTCTAGCCGTCACAATTTGGCCCTTGTCAAACTCGCTCAATTCCTTACGCTTGCCCATTTCTCCTGCTTCTAACACATCAACTGTGAGGACAAAATGTTCACTTGCTGCCTAATATATCCCACCCACTAACAGGAGCCGTGATGAAGAGATCATTTTATGCCTGATCGGTGTATATTACAATGGTAGACAGTTATTGCAATAATATTTCACATACTTATTACTGTACCTTTACCAAAAATATATTTTTTTAATCTTACCAACTCTAAATATTAAAATATGCAAATGTCAATTTAAAATTAGTTCAAGTTCAACATAAAAAAAAATATCTACCCGCTTTTGTGTGTTCTGTGTATTGTTTTCAATTATTTTTTACATATTTTTTGATTAACTTATCATTAATCAAATAAAGCTTTCATATACCTGTAGCTTCAGAAGACTTGAAATATAGCATTTAAATTAGTTTAAAGGTAGTTTTTGTGGAGCTTGACAGCCATCTGTAGGTCCCCGTCTGCTTATGTTAAATGATAAATGAGCAACTTTAGCTAAATTTAAACTATCCATTTAAATTTAGTTTGTTTGTCCATAAAAAAAACACACAAAAAACACTTGTTTGTGTAATGTGCACGATTAACTGAGACTTCTTACAGCTCTTACAGGTTGTTGGCCTTGTCTGTTTCGTTGCATCTATTGCTTTCCCCTTTTTTGTAAGTCACTTTGGATAAAAGCGTCTGCTAAATGATTAAATGTAACTTTGGCATTCTTTTCTGCACTTGCTTTCTGCCGAACTAGAGCAACAAACCGGGTTTCATTCGAGTAGATGATGTCAAAATATAATTTCTTACAGGTAAACTATCCCTCTAAGTAGTTTAAACAGAAATCCGGATACACAATGCAGATAATCTGTGTATTCAACCTCTCTCATGAAAGGAAATGACTTTTGATTTCAATGTGAGACGTGTATAAGCTGTCATAATGGTACACTAAAGCAATCAACTTTATCTTTGTTTTTGCAGATGCCGTGATAAAAGTCGAGCAGAGAAAGTAAAGGAACAATGATGTGGATGTGGTTTTATCTCTTCTTGTTCTCAATGGAAGCGGCAGATGAGCCAAACCTGTCCTGCAGGACGAGAGCCTCAAGAGAGCCGTTTGATGTTCTCTCAATAAGCCAGTTCTCCCTTTTGTCCCGATCTCTTTCTTCTCTTTCTCTGTCACTCCTCTCTCTTGTTCATACACATTTTCCCAATCCCCCCCCCATTTTACTCCACTCACACACAGTTCATCATATACACACACATATGCTTATTAGTTCTTGAACATCTAGCCCAGAGAACAAGCATTTCCAGGCCGGGACATGCAAAAACACTTTGCACATGAACTACATCCTCCCCGTCAGTCCTGTTTACTGTCGCCATGTCTCAGCCCATCATGCAGGAGCAATGGAGTTGACATGCAGGAAGTAAACAGAATGCCTGAGCTCCAGAATACAATAATCAATCCCACACCTGCACCAAACCACACATGCGAACGAGTCCGCGGGCAATTGAAATGATTTTTAGAGATATGTTCTTTTTTTTAATGGCATACATTTTGTTTAGCCTGCTCCTCACTGATGAAATTATACATCCATGTGCCATAATCACAGAGGAAACATGAATAGCTTTTTGAAACCTCTTCTTTGTGCCTGCCAACAAAAGGCATTGTCCGCCACAAAGCCTGCTCTCCTGACAGTAAGATCTGGTGAAAGCAAAAAGACAGCCATATCAAATATGCTGTTAACTCTGCGCATGTCAAGCCGAGGTCACTGGAGCCAACGTTACCTGTGTAAATCACCACACAATGGCCCGCAATCCCAGTATTCAACAGGTGACATAAAGGACCTTTGGGAAGTATAGTTTCCACTGGTCCTATTCTGCAACAAAAGCTTTCTTAAACATCACTGCCTGAGGACAAATCATACGACACTCTGAAACAGGAAATCTCTAAATCGCCCATTGTCCGACACCACATCAAAATCCTCCGGCTGGGGGAGGGCCAAGCTTCAGACTTCTTTGACAGAGGATATAGAAGGACTTTAAAAGAGCACGGCTAAGAAAAAATATCCATCGCACTTGAACGAATGCCAGCCGGTGCGTTTAGAATTGGCATCATCTTTTTGTTCCACCAGTTGTTTGCTGGTACAAACATAGCCACGAGGGGATTCAGACGTATTATTTATAGTGTCTATTCATATTTTCAATCAGATTTTAATAATTAATTTAGTCAAAAGTTTTTGTAATTTTAGTATATGCGCATTTGTCATTTTTATGAATTAGTTTTGTTTTATATTACTATTCAGATTTAGTTCATTGTATTTGTTCTAGTTATTTTAATACTTTTCATTAATGTTTTTTAAGTTTAAGTGTTTCATTAAATATATTATATTTTATTTTATCTTTCTTATTAGCGACTGATGCACACACGCACGCGCAGATTTTGGATATTGCCATCTCTGTGTCCCCATAACGTATATTTTTTCTAATATATATAAAATATTAGAAAAAATGTATATATATATATATATATATATATATATATATATATATATATATATATATATATATATATACATAAAATATATATGTTTTATTTTTGTATATATTTTTTTTTTTTGCAGTTATTACAAATCTACTGTAAGCTAAAAATATACATGATGATACAGCTGTAAAGTTTTGGCTTAACAATGATGTTAAATATATACCTTCTGTCTGTGAGTGTAATAATGACTTAGTCAAATATATTTCCTGAGGCTTTACACGCATGTACACATTTTAAAACTGCCATTAAAAGACAGACAAGGAAAGGAAAGGAAAGGAAATAAGGGAATTTGCAGAGGTTTTTTTTTGTTTGTTTCAGGTCAGAGTTGTTTGTTTTTTTCTTGACAATTACAAGGCAATGGGGGGGGGGGGAGTTTGAGTTCATAAAAAGTGACTAATTTGCTTTACTGTACTGGAGAGAGAGAGAGAGAGAGAGAGAGAGAGAGAGAGAGAGAGAGAGAGAGAGAGAGAGAGAGAGAGAGAGAGAGAGAGAGAGAGAGAGAGAGAGAGAGAGAGAGAGAGAGAGAGAGAGAGAGATCATCTCTTTGTCATGGGAAAATGAAGAACATGTCTGTGGTCTAACATCCTGGTAGATGAAGAAACTCCAGCATTTTCATATCCAGAACCGCTTCAATATTTACACTGGAGAGTTAATAGGAAGAGCGATAAGGTCTGTTTGCACTCGTGGGATGTTTACATTCACAGTAAGAGACATGTTACATGGACCACAAAAAATGCAAAGGGAATGACATGCCTTTATGTCCCGACATAAAGTCAACTGTGACATGAATGAGAGCGGGATTACACTAACCTGTCTCTGTGTTTTCTCTCCCCTAGATGTACTTTAAAACCTAGTGAGTCAAATCGTCACTCGTCTTCCTCTTTTGTAGAGCTGATAACCGTCTGCAATTAAAAGAAGGAAAGTTTAGCATCATGAATGGCACAGACAAAATTCTTAAATCCTAAAATTTGTGGTTATTTAAGGGAAAATATAAAAGTGGCAGTCAGTTAGACTACAGAATACAGTGGATTTGGCGGATTTAAAACCAGTCTTTCCAACCCCCTGTTTGCACAGGTGAGTCACGGCCGCCTCGGGCCGTCATACTCTGCCTTGTCTTTATAAGACAGAGAGGACGATAGAAAGAAAAGAGAAAGAAAGGAGCATAATAACATCTCAGCCTGCTGCTCCTGTTCTACGCAAGCACTACCTTTATAGATTGCGTTCATATGCAAAACAACCACAACAACAGCAACAAAAAGATCTCCAAAGACAAGATCATTCAAAAAAAGGAGTCTGTGAAAGTGGCCTCAATACAAAATGTACTATTCTAATAAAATATCTTGCTATATCACACCAAAAATGTTTATCTGCTGCCCTCTGGTGGATTCAGAGATGTACTTCTAACAACAAAAGCACAGGACAACCCAAAAAATAAATGTATAATCAAATGAAATGCACTCTAGAGCAGGGGTTTAAAACTTTATAATGTCAAGATCCTCAAATATGATGAACCTTTATGGGGGACCCCCTTCCTCTATCCATCCATATATTTGTATGTATGAAAATACATTTAAAATGTTAGATAAATAGTAAGTGTGTAATTATAAATACAACATATTGTTTCCAAACATAAATTGGCTATACCTAATGTTGGATGTATAAACCTAAAGAACATTTTCAATGAAAAATGAATTGCAACTTTCACAATAATGTGTGTAAACAGCTTACGTTCCACGTTAAGACTACTGCTCTACAAGTGAGCGAGATAAAGGGGACTATAGTGAGAAAACTCACTAGAAAGATGCAAAGCTGGAAAGTATGTATATGGCAAACATGGAGAGAAACAGATAGAAATTAAACAGTTAGATTGTTCGGAAGACTTGATCCATCCTTTTAATCCTCTGAAATGTTCTGGGGACGCCTTAGTTTGAGAACCCCTGGTCTAGAGGACAGGCGCACTCTGAAAGTGGACAGGTCAGATATATTAATGGCAGACATGCATCACAAGTAACAATGGTCTGCCCAGCCGGAGTGATGGACGAGCCAGTGTCAACCTCTCCGGCTCTCTCACTATATTGACTGTAAGGATCAGGGCGCTGCTGTCAGAGATAACAGACTGCACAAGACAACATCCCTCTGAGTCTGGCCTTATCTTAAACTGGGTCTGGCCCAGGCCAAACAGTTGCCCCATGCCTCTCTCTCTTTCTTTCCATCTGTCTGTCTGTTTTTTTTAGGGGCTGCCAAGACATTTTTAGGCAAAAAAATAAAATAATAATAATAATTCTCTACACACCAAGTAATGAGTGCCTATCGGACGTTTATAGAAAAATAAAAGGTAGTTAAAAAATAAAAGGATGGTTCACAGAAACATGAAGATTCAGTTGAACACTCACGTTGTTCCAAACCTGTTTGACTTTCTTTCTTCCATGAAGTGGAAGATTTTCAGTAAATAAGGACTTAAAATGTCAGTCTGTTCATTGTACAAATGTACAGCAGCTTCAGGGCACTTGGCATATGGAGCCAAACTACATTCAACTACTGTTCAAACATTTGGGGTCAGTAAGGATGAGGTTTTTTTTTATTCTTATGTCACTAACGCTTCTTAAAGCTGTATTCACACTAAAATATAGTATAAATAGTAGTATTGTAAAATATAAAAATTTTAGATTTTTTTTATATATATATATAATATATAGTTTTTTATTTT